>NC_034415.1:30128183-30164601 GCF_002078875.1 Numida meleagris
TTTTCCCTTTTTCCCTTTTTCCCTTTTTCCCTTTCCCGAAGCTTGTTGTCCTTACTCATGAAAAAGGTGATGTAGATTTGTAGCCTGTCCCACAGGAGATGAAGGCTGTTTCAAAATAACATTCTTGTCTTGTTTCTTGAAAACAGGAAGAGGGTATCTAAAAAGAAACTGTATCCAGAAACTTGCTTCCTGTACCACTGAGAAGCATTGTTTCTATGTGACCATGTTATGATAGCACAGCTAGGAGTTCATATACTCACAAATAAGTTTGTGATGTCATGTTAACAATGAAATCAAGTAATACTCTGCTTCTCTGTTCGCCAGTTACCTGATGTATGTTATTCATGGTGGGTTCTAGCATCTCTGAAGATGATTGGTAGGTTACATTGGATTGACAGAGAGAAACTGCGCTGCTTTATTTTGGCTTGCCAGGATGAGGAGACTGGAGGATTTGCTGACAGACCAGGAGATATGGTAAATAATCTTCAATTAAGTCAAGTTTGCATAATAGAAATTCTCAACTTAAAAAGTGTGTTTCATGTTTAAGTGTAACACGTGATCAAGATATCAGCGTTTTGCAGAACTGCAACACTTGCAGTTGGGAAAGAACAAGGTAGAGTTGCTTTAGAAGGCTTACACAGGAACCACGTGCAATTGCATACTGCACGTGCGCTATAGAATGCCACACTGAAGTCAGCTGCTGTCCCTGTAATACATGCCACACTGTTTCTCGTAAGACTACGTGGAAGATCTTAGGTGAAACGTTGACACTTGAACAGTTTGCAAGCATCTAGAGACCACCACAAGTTGAGTAGTCTCAAATCTCTTGGTGCTTTTGTCTGATCTGAATAACTCATGAGTAAATGCTCAGAATAGTTACATGCCACTGCATAAATCCTCTCACTGACATTGGTGTAAATGAGGGAGGAGGAAGCTTTTTGTAGTGACATTATGAAGAAGCTGGTGGTATTAATTTTCTCCTTGGCTGAGAGTGTGGTTATATTTTAGTAGTTGTATTTGCTATGGTTTGAAGCATAAATCATTGAGATCGTACAGGGTGCTGGTCAAATAAAAGTATTATGAGATCTCAGTGCAATTGCCCTTGAATACATGGCTGCTTATTTGTGAAGGGTCGGAAAATCGTAGCTATAACATCCAAAGAGCAAGGTTGGTTATGCTAGTATAGTTTTAACCTTTTAGGCTGTGATCTCGTGGTTGGATCTCGTGTATGTGGCTATAACATGATAATCTAGCTCAGTTTACTGCTGTTTAGAACCTCTGTGATAAGATCCAGAAATTCCAGTAGTGCAAACAGGGTGTATGCTGCACTGGGTAATTTTAGATAGGATTTTGTGGAATTACTAATTAAGTCCACTGACAGGATGCATATTCCGTAAGAATTTAAATAGTCTGCTTCAGTTATGTGATGATACCTGCTTTCCGGGGAAATTCCTATAGTGAAGGAATGCTTTGATATAAAGTAACTGGTGATCTCTTTTGGTTCTTTTCTTGTATTTTTTTTTTTTTTTACTTTTCATTTTAACAGTAGATTGCTGCTCTCCTTTTACAGCACAGCTCTTTATTCAGAGACCATTAAACAGCATTATACTGTTGCTGACGAGCAAAATGGGGAAGTGATACTTGTGGATGATCATATTAGCCTATTTTTTTTGTATTTGCTTCCGTTATCGTATGACACTACATGGAAGTGGAGACACATGAATGCTTTTCTGAGTGGATTATAGTATTGTAAGTGCATACTGTGGGAGTTGTCTTGCATGTGGGCTTATACCAGCTCAAGAGCACGAGTGGAAGTTTGTGCGGTTGCAGTGTTATCTTCAATTACACAGGCTTGTAGTTCTTTTGCTAATGGACAGAAGCTTCCATACCACTGAAAACTGATTGTTCTTTTGGAAATGGACACAATCTTTCTTTCTTCCAGGTGGATCCATTTCACACTTTGTTTGGAATTGCTGGACTATCCTTATTGGGGGAGGAACAAATTAAGGCTGTCAATCCTGTCTTCTGTATGCCAGAAGATGTCCTTCGAAGAATAAATGTACAGCCTGAGCTTGTGAGCTAAATCTCATGGAGACAGCAAGCTGATGTACCCTCTTGGTTTGGTTTTACTGATTGGAAGTCATCTTTGAAGCTTAGAATATTCTTCTTTGAGATGTGTTTACATTACTATAGTAAAGCAGTAGCTTTACTGTGGGCTTTGTCACTTTGTGAACTGTATTGTAACAGGCTTGTTGTAGTATTCTGAGTGTAATATGTTCTTTGGTTGTATATAAGAGATGTAGAAACATTTCTAATCTGTATCTAAATATATGGGCTTTTTTTTAATAATCAAGTCGAAACAGTAGCATGAATGGCTTAATTTTTTTCTATTCCTGCAACGTCAACTGTGGTAGCATCTGTCTTTATGCAAGCATGTTTTGATGGTGTATTACACACAGCACTTTAAAAGAATATGGGAAAAAAAGCACCCTACTTAAGCCATGCACTTAATGCCAAACACTTGTCTGTTTAATTATTTCTGTTCATTCTTGCCCTCACTTTTATTTACTGAGATGCAAGCTTTTTCTTCTGATAGTCATTGTTACCAGTGAAAGCAACAAAAAATGTGGTTCCGTTAAATACAGGAATGTACTCTGTTACTGGTGAAGTCCCTTTACACAAAATTCCACTGATAGTTGAAGTGGAGCATAACTTGAGTGTATCTACATCACAAATTGCTAATGTTAATCATTCTAGAGAAATCTTTATAGGAAGGTGACTTGCAGCTGAATATAGTGCTGATCCTAAATTCATTGCTGGATTGAAATTCTGGTTTTGCAGCTTTTAAGACAAAAATTGCCAACACCTTATTGTGGTGTAATTGAGAGTTAAATTAGCCATGGAAAACACTCTTCTGAAAGATGAAATCCTTTTGTCTTTGCAGAAGCCCTAAAATTGCATGTTACTTTATATCCTCCCACACACTGTTTGAAACTTAATGGTATTCCAGTTCACAGTTAAAAGTAGTTGTGAAGGGGAAGAAGTCATCTTTGATAATCTCTGTATGTATGCTTAAAGAAGCTCTAAAACTATTTCAACACTTTTAAACACCATCTGGTTAGTTTTATCCAACCCATTCATCTTAGTAGAGTATAAGGTGCAATAACTTTTTGGGACGTTCAAAGATTGTTTGAATGCTCAAATATCATGGTTCTTTTTTTAACCTTTATTTCTCCCAAAGCTTTTAGATGATGTTAAAAAAGAAAATGGATTAAAATACTTACCTTCTAGTAGTTCAGTTTCCTGGTGAATTATTTCGTCAAAGCCTGGAATTTATTTTTTCAAGATTTGGAATTAAGTTAAGGTTGACTTTCTGTTGAGTAGAGGAGAATAAGAGCACAGATCAGGTTTTCTTTATTTGTATTAAAAAATAAAGTTAAAAACTAAGAAAGAAATTAACCTTGCATTTTAGGTTGCCTTTGGAAGTGCCACTTTTTTTTTTATTCAAGGCTTCACCCTTCAGTACCTTGGCATTTGCTATTTTTTTCCATGTTATATAAACAGAATACTGTTCAGAATTTCTAGTCTAGTATAGTCTGAGATACTGGGAATTAAAATGTGGATGATATCACATGAGAGTGTAGCACACTGTAGGTTGAAATCCTATTAACGTTACTGGAACTTTTCTTGGAAGGAGGTCTGGTCAACTTGATTTGTTAAGGCAGCTGTAATTACTAAAGATCGTGTTATACAGATTGCATGTTAAGAATGAATGAGTGTGTATCCCAACTAAAAACTTATCAATTTTTCTTCCATTCTTTACCTCTTCGTTTATTATAGATATTGTGTATATATATTAAAAAAAATCATCCCAGTTTTTTCTTAAGTGAACAAAATCATTTTTTTTCAATGTACCATGGAAAAAAAATTAGTTGGTGAATGTGCATATATTAAAACAGTTCTGTAAGGGAACTGCTGAGTTATGGCCTGAAGCACTGATGGAGCACCTGGAGGAAAGACCCGGTCAGGCCTGGGAGCACAGGTGGAGGCAATTCACTGTGTGACCGGAAGGGCTGGAGCCTGGATCCTCTTAGGCCTCATTTAAGGGCTGACTGCCACTGAGGAAGGATCTTTCTGGAGATCCCTCCTTGGTGGAGCTTTTCCCTGTGAACCCAGAATCTTCTGATACAGGTGAGTGATCTACTTCCCTTCCTTTATAGCATCTTTCTATTGTGCTGGTTCTTCCACCTCTTTGTAATGCCTTTTCCGTCGTGTTGATCTTTCTGATTGCTACAACTTCAATATGTTTTTGGTGCAGAGTATAAGTCTCCTTCTGTTTTTTGAATGCTTCTCTTGATTTTTTGAGTTTATATACTTGATACGTTGCAATAATTAATTTCATAGTATTCAGTTACAGGTCCTTTATTAAAGGCTTTCAGAAGTTTGTACTTCTTTTTTTTCTGTGCAGTTCTTTGTATGGAGCACAGGCCTTGTGAGGAGCGGCTGAGGGAGCTGGGGTTGTTTAGTCTGGAGGAGGCTCAGGGGAGACCTTATCGCTCTCTATAACTCCTGAAGAGAGGTTGTGGTGAGCTGAGGGTCGGCCTCTTCTCTCTTCTAACCAGCGACAGTATGAGGGGGAATGGCCCCAAGTTGCACCAGGTGAGATTCAGGCTGGACATTTGGAAATACTACTTTTGTGAACAAGTGGTCAGGTGCTGGAATGGGCTGCCTAGGGAGGTGGTCGAGTCACAGTCCCTGGAGGTGTTCATAAACATTTAGACGCTGTGTTGAGAGGCATGGTTTAGTGGGGTTATTGGTGGTAGGTGGGTGGTTGGACTGGATGATCTTGTAGGTCTTTTCCAACCTTGCTGATTGTATGATTCTATGAAAGGTACCGACACTGTCTTCGTACTTAACTCTTCAGTGCTACAGTGTAACTACCAGTCCCAGCAATAAAAGGACTTTGGTGGAAATCAGCAGCCATTCGATTTGCTTCTAAGACAGTGATCAAGGGTAGAGACAGGTGCTTTGTTCTAAAGGTGTCATGTCTGTGACAGCCTGGTTAGGCTAAGTCAGCAGTATGACTTATGAAGATAAGAAATCAGAGTTGTGGGGAAGATGTAGTTTTTGTTTCTGTTTTTCTGGCCTTGCACTTAGATTTCTGTCTGAAGAGAAGGTCTAAGACCATCTTCAGGAGTCTGAAGTTCAGCGTAGGACTTAATTAAGACAATAGCAACGTCTAGAATTGGAACACATTCTTCATCCTTTGCAGTGAAACTCAAGTTTCTGACACTTGTATTTTTAAAGAAGGCTCAGTGCTGAGGTGCTCACCTGCTCTGACCTGGGCAGTCGGTGCCTTTTGGTGCTGGCAGTGGAGCAGCCCCTGGCAGTCACTCCAGAACTTGCAGAGCTGAACAGCCATCAGACTGTGCCTGCGGCATGACAAGCTGTGTCCGTGTTCAGGTTGGCCTCTGCTTGGTGTGATTTTTCAGGTAAGGGAATTGAAGTGCTGGGATAATGCTTTCTTAAACTGAAAGAGTTTCCATGGTGGTAGCATATGCTGGTACCCAAACCGGTCTGTATGCTCTTGTATTTAAAGCAGTATCTAGGTACACTACCTATGTTGGTCTATGTTGGTGTGTGTGTTTGTTTTTAATGAAGGGTTTTTGTTAGTTCTGCAGGGGATGCTGTCTCTCAATTCCTGCTAAAAACAGTCTCCGGTTGTCTAGTCAGCTGAAGAAAGCACATTAAACAAATTATGCTTAAATGCTCACCTGCTGTTTTAAGAAACGTAGTGGCCCCCTTCTTTGGTCCCCTGCCGTTGTTATAGGGCTGTATTTGTATACTTTTAATTCAATCGTTTAATGCCCAGCTGTATAGATTAACAGCTGTATAGTCTATAGCTCTACTAAGCGGCTGCCCCTCTGCAAAAATTTTCTTTACCAAGACAACCCCCCTCGGGGCGGGGGCGGATGGCGGCGCGTGCCTGCCGTCATGTCGGCGCGACACGCGCACAGCGCCGCCACCTCCGCGGGAAACTGCTGGGCGGCGGCTGGGTGCGGAGGTGAGACTCGTGCGCATGCGCAGCCGCGCTAAGATTGCCGCCTTTTTCAGAAGGTGCAGGGGGGCGGGTCGGGTCGGCCTTCCCGAGTGAGGCCGCGATGTCGAACGGCAGCAGTAAGACGGGAGCGTGCGGACAGGCGGTCACCTCGGCCGCCTCAGAGTCCTATACGGGTCGCTGCTCCTCCTCCCTGTCAGGGTTGGGCGGGCACCGGGAACAGCCGCCCCACTACACGCTGGGCCTGCTGCAGACGCCGCGCAGCACTGCGGACAGCACCGGCGGCTTTTCCAGCGGCGGGGCGGGGCTCACTCCCTTCCGGGCTGCCGGCAGCGGCAGGAAGGAGCCGCCGCGCTCCGGAAGGGGAGGTAGGGCGCGGCGTCGCCGTCTCTGTGTGGGTCGGTGCGCCCTGCGGGTCCCTCCGTCTGCCCTTAGGTCGGGCCGAGCTGCGGTAGCCGCGGTCTGATGGGCGGGCAGAGGCGTAGAGCCGTCTCTTCATCCTAGCCGTGCTGTTTCGTTTGGTTCAGCTTGTCAAAATAACGGCGGCGTTCCTCACATTTCTTCAAATAAATACTATTTTTGCCTAACGTTTTTGATGGTCACCGCGTGGAGTCATGTAGCTGGTTTGAATTCCACCACAACGGTTGCTTTCACTACAGGGCTGTACCAGATTCTGTTGGTTATGGTTCTAGTTTAGTTTTTGGCCTAGCTTAGCCCAGTGTTGTTATCCCCAGCCGTACCTGGGAGAACGCTGTGGTGCCGGCAGCTCCCTCACGCTGAGGGTGTGCGTTAAGCAGCCCATCGGACCCGCGCCTGCTAGCAAGGCTTCTGTCTTGGCAGGCTGGAAAAAGTAGTTTAATTTTTTTTTCCCTTCAGTAAAACTTCCATATATATTAAAAAAAAAAAAAAAAGGGGGCACTTGTTGAAATGTCTTCTGAAGTGCATGTATTCCTGTTATGCGTAAACTGGGATGAAAGTAGCGTGTGTTTTTCAGTAAGAGCTACATGATCAGTCTTGAATCCAAAACAAACAAAAGCTTGCAATACCAATTGGAGCAGAGCATAACTTAACTGCTGAATTTTGGCTTTGTTTGTAGATAGTTTGGTTCCTCTGGTCTTTAAAACTGCTCTTTTCCATACATTAAGGCAGATTCTTTACATTCAAGAGTAATGGCTAAGCCTCTTTTAAAATTCTAAGTGAACTTATGCTGAAGTCTGAGTGAATACTAATTTTAAAAATCATCTTTATTCATTTAAAAATCATATTTATTGTGATGCCAATTTTCCCACTCTTTATAAATAAATAGAATGTCTATCTGAAGTAATACTATTTCTTTTCAAATACATCACAGTGGCAGTTTTGCAAGAACTTTGGCAAACAAATATGGTGCTGTAAATATTCTTGAAAATGTCACGTAATCAGTTCATTTAAGAAAAATACTTAAGTACTTTGTAAATCAATGTAATATATAGAACAGAAACAGGTTATATGTCTCTTAATGTGTGGTATTTTGTATGTTTCAAGTGCAAAAAATCCATTATTTCATATATTTTAATTCTTTTTTTAAAGCAATTATTCAAGTTGGGTTAAGGATGCGATGTTTTTACTCATCTCAAGAGCACTTGAGATACGTAAAATACCTTTACTAATTTATTGAATTTAAGAGTGATCTGAGGGGAAAAAAAGTCAATGTTATGATACAATTTGTAGAAGAATTGGCAGATAACGAAAATGTCTCAGATTACTGCATGATTTCTGAGGATTGAACCTCATAAATTCAAAGGGAGATCACTGTCACACAGAGGGCATTTTTGAGCACAGTTCTTTGCTCTTTTACTGCCCTTTTTAAAAAGGAATGTACATTTTAAAAAAATTCTTATTGTGACCTCTTCAAACTTTGGAATTTTCGTAAGCAGAAGTATGTAGGTTCAGCTATGGATTTTAAAACCAATGGGTAAATGCAAGATAGAGCTGTCTGTTATGGTGTTTGTTCAGAGAAATGGAATTCGTTAAAATATGAAATTGTGCATTGTAAAATTACTCCAGTTGTATTGTTTCAGTCCAGCAAATTAACCAAAGATTTTTATCACTATTGCTAGTAAAGTCATTATGGAAAATAACTATCAATACAGGCTGGTTTTCAAAACAAACTCTTTTATTTCAGGCTTGTACTACTGTAGAGAAGGATATTGGGGTGGATTGCTGGGATGTCTTTACTTCTGGTACAAAAAATAAGGTTTTCTGAGGTGTGTATGTGTTGCTGTCAGAATAAAAACTAATTTTTTCTCCATTTCACTTCAGAATCGTATCTTGGGGACAAAAGTTCTTGTGCAGAAAACACTAGCGCAGTGAATTTCACAAGTTGTTCTTCTGCCCGAGGCCTGAATAACACGTGTATAGGAAAAGTGCCTTTTTCTACTAGTAGACCTACTGGCAGAAGCCATACCCCTGTTACAGGATATTCAGGTAAAACTGCTGGTGCTTAAGGGAAATAGTTCAACATACATCTCTAACATTTTACTAAGCATACCTTATTTTTTTTTTTAATGTGGTTATAGTGTGATACTGAAAGATAAATGGTAATTGTTTTTTATAGCTAAGCAGCCTAGATCCAAGAGATACTGGCCCTTATGTGAGCCCGGAGTGGCTCCACCCTGATCCACCCCTTCTGGTCACACCCCTCCAGCAGGTGCCTAGTCAGCAGTGCAAGCCGTGACCTAACAGTTCCTCTATGTTAATAAACAACATTTCTTATCAGGGTTTCTTTTTAGGCTCATAAAGCACTATACATCATATATCATGAAGTAATCGGAGTTTCTTGTGAGTTTCTTCTGCATTTTATGTTGTCATTTTCAAAGGTGTAGAATAGTAGATCCTTAAGGGACACTTACGCCGTAGCTCATTGGGTGGAAGTTTTGCAGTGCTGCTTATGAACAAAGTCATCTTACGGGTTAATATTGTCTTGTGTCATTTTCTGTTTGTCTGGTAGTGCTGAAGTAATAGTATTCTAAGTTCATCCTTTCAATCTGAGTAAGCATTGTCAGGTCAGTCTTTAGTGATCTTAATGTTATTTAATGGTGATTCTCAAAACTAGTTACTTAAAGATTGATTCTTAAAAAATCCGTATTTCAATTAAAAAAAAAACCTGATAAGGCTACAAATTGACTCTACTTGAAACTGAATTGAATTATTTTATTGCAAAATTGAAGTAACATGAAGCTTGTAATTTCTTATAGCTGTTGTGATCCCCTGTTTTCTTTTTGACTACTCTAGGAATTGGAGAGCAGAGTGACTATGACTTTGAAACCCACAGAGCAGATTTCTCTAACCTTTATGTGTCCTAGCAATTAAAATCTTATTTTCCATCTCCTTTTATTCTACAAGTGTATGTGTATATGTTTGCGTGTGTGCCTGTATGGTTATTTATACTTCCTGTGTTGTATATGAAACTTCGCTCAAAGTTTGAAGGTAACGTATCCAGCATACCACATCATGAAGAACATTGGTCATTGCATTTTTTCAGTTTTATTTTTGTGTGTGTAACAAACTAAACAACTAACCACTGTCCAAGTAAAAATTGTCTATCTACCGTAACCTAATTTAAAATCATTATTGTGATCATCACTTCTTAGTTGCTATTTAACAAAAAGAAAAAAGGGTAATCAGCTCCTGATCTGGGGGGGGGAAGTTATGGATTGTCCTGGGTAGACCATTCAGAATAACAGTTACGTTCTCAAAGCAGGTGTCAGATGAAACTGAACGTGAATGCCATTGCTGACATCTTGTGGTCTTTCAAACACAGAGTAAATGAAGGTTCAGGCTCAGCTGTGTGCAGTATCAAAGGCTGCATTTTCTTAATGATGCTCCGGTAGCAGTTAGTTGCGGATCAAGTTGTCACTTCCTCGATAAATTTTTGATTATTGTTGCTTTTTGAGATTCCTGATCAGATCAGTTTTGGTTTTTGGGATACAAATTGAGTGCATCCGTAAGAAAATGGCAAGTTTGGTGTATTATTCCTTCTTGACAGAACAATTCTGTTCTGAGAACACTTGTATTCCAATCTTATTTGAGAACTAATTCTCTTTTGAGGAAAGCAGTGATGGAAAAGAATATAGATAATTACATGAAAGAGATACAAATTATTGGTGTTTCAGATTGTATATGCCATCAAAATCCAATACTGTGTAAAAACAGGTATCTTTCTTATTTTAAATAGATTATACTTGGTGGTTCTTTAACAATGGCATGTCTTCTGAACGCGTAAGTGAATTCAAGAATGTTTATTAAATGAAGAACCTGCTCAACTCAGCTGTTGTGAGGTTTAGTTTGACTTCTGTGTGAAGGCTAAGAAGCTTGAGATCATGAAGTGACTGTATTTCATGGAGTGGTAATTGTTTTAGTACGATCAGCAAGTTGCATTTTAGCATTAAAAATTTATTTCAGTTTCTTATTAGCTCCTTCAGTGAAATTAATAGATAATTGTTCTCTGCATTTGTTCTCAGCAGAAATTAACATACGCATATGTATGTCTACCTTATTTCTACAGTGTCTGTCTTCTCATTTGAATAGCGTAGACTCACAATCTGGGGTTGCAAATTTTGGAACAAAATGTTGTTAGTAGCTTCTTCAGTGAGATGTGAGAAATGCAACACCAAAATGAGCAGAGACGCTAAAGGAAGCACTGTTTCCATATTTTTGGTGTTTCATTGGTTAAGAAGTTCAGTACATGAGAGAAAAAGGTCATCACCATGGTTAATTAAATCTCCTTAGGAAGGGCAGTGACCTAGGAATTAGTAGTGCTTCTCAGGTAATACAGCATAATGTTGTATATGGGGACTCAATAACTGTTGGCTGAGGCGTATTGTTGCCCAGATCGGTGTGACAGATGCCCAAAGGAAGTCGTGGGAGAATTGGGAGGGTCAGCTCGTTTTGTCTGACAGCTTATCCCCCAGTTTTGACTGCAGATGATAACTCAGCTCTCCAACTGTCCTCCTTATTGCCTTACTGTTTAGGTTTTAGGCACAGAAACAGTAGCTCTAGGAGAGAGAGCAAGATGTATTAGTAGTTTTTAAAACCTGTGCTATTTAAAGTTCTGTACCGTGTGAGGAGGCTTGGGAGGAACAAGATCAAGGAACGTGTTGAACTTTGGCACCAGCCAACTGTACTATAATAAACAATAATTGAACAAAAAATGTCTTCATAATCCTCAGTCTCCTAGTTCTGTCACAGCTTGCTCAAGCTTGGAATGTCAAAGTATGATTCTGTGAATAGAAAAAAGTGGATTATAACTGAATGTATGCAACTGTTTTACAGTTACATCGTCATCTACAGCCTCTGCTCATACTGCTGCATCAGTTATTGTAGCTGTAGTTGAAGGAAGAGGCCTTGCCAGAGGTGAAGTAGGAATGGCCAGTATTGACTTAAAAAATCCGGAGGTGGTACTGTCACAATTTGCAGACAATACAACTTATGCCAAGGTATTGTTGCATGGTTAATTACCGTGGACCTGACAGGCTGCTCACTGTGGATTGCTTGCTTGAGTAATCGGGAGTGGAAGATAGGAAGTTTTTAGAAAAAAATTCTCAAAAGGGAAAGCAACAACTTTAGAAAATTTGAAATACTTTATTTGTTTAAGGAGCTGCTATTTTCCTACACTGTGCCTCCGATTTCAGGTGAAGAGGAAAGAATGTTTTGCAAAAGAGGAAAAGCATTTCTGCAAAGAATCGTGTGTTTGAGCTATGCGAGACTGAGATGCCTTGCTCTGAAGAACATTAGGGAATGCATGGAAATAGAGCTTGCAAGTATTTTTCATTAGGCAAAACATCTCAGAGTGGCACTTCACAAGTGTGACTTTTTTGTTTTAGGTAGACTGTAGGCTTGGCTTTGTAGAGTTGTGTGAACGTTTGTTGTTAGTTATTTCCAAATGAAATGTATTCAGTTGACAACCAAGTGTTCTGTCTAGCAGTGCTGCGTATTTTACACTAAGAAAGTAACCTATCTGGTTGATGCAATTCTACTATTAATAAAACTGCTTCCTTAACAATTTTATTGTGGCTGTATGTGCTAGAAGTCAATGTAGCTCGCAGTGTATTTACAATATTCAGACCAAGGAAAACTAAATTTTTTTAGTATGGTAAGTAGATGTGACTAGGAATATACACAACTGTCAAATCTATTTACTAAAATTTCTTATATTGTCAGGTATTTGTGGGTTTTTAGTTCTTTTATTTTTTATCTTATTTTTCATTTTTACCGTTAGTGAATTTAAGGCTTATCCTGGTCTTAACAGACATAAGTACGTATTGAACTTGGCAGGTATGTAAATACTTCTGTCATACAAAGTACTAAATTCAAAGTGGCCTGCAGTTCAAGGGCGTAGATGCTTGAGAGACTTAGAGATTAAAATGATGACATGACAAGTAACAGTTCACTTAAAAGTTGGAAAGGGAAAATCTGAAAATCACAGATAAAACAAGGCATTTATTTTCTCATACTAAGGAAAAAGTCCCAAGTATTCAAAGTTATAGAATTGTAGAATATCCCAAGTTGTAAGAGACACAATACGCTTTGGACACAAACTCATTTTTGTGTTTAAAGAAAAGATAACTTCTACTTTTTATTAAAAAAAAAATAAATAGATTTATGTGCTTTGTATTTATATAGCTGCAAATCTATTTAGCTCATTAATGTATAAGCATAAAGTTTAGTCATTATTTACAAGATAAACGGTGATTTTAAAATATAAGAATTCCATAATTATTTATTGCTGATACTTCATGGTGTAAAGCTCTTTTAGATATGGATTTTTATTGAATTACTCAAGTTTTTTTCTTTTTCAGGTTATTACTAAACTCAAGATTCTAACCCCACTGGAAATAATAATGCCAAACACCTCTTGTGAAGGAGGGAACGCAACAAAATTGTTTGCTTTAATAACAGAACATTTCAAAGTAAGGTCTTAAGTTTTCTTCTGGATTTTAGAGCTCTTGTTAATCACTTCTGTGTGATTGTTGAGTCTTCCACAACTTCTAAAGCTTTAAATGCAGTCAGATTTTGTGTGTTTTCTATGATTTCTGGCCCTGTTTTTTTTTTTAAACTGTGGTAAAGAATAATCCCATTGTAGCTCCAGCACTACTGGTTCTAGTTCAGAAAATTACAGAGATAAATGTGTTAATTAATTAAAGCAGGCAATTTTGAACTTGACTCATTGAAGTCGTGCTGAAATCAATTGGTGGACTTTCTTGGAAACAAAGATCCCTAGCAGAAATAGAGAAGTCTGTCTGATGAAAAAATTATCTGTGACTTTTTTAACTATTTGCTTTTTTCCCTCGTCTTCACAGAATGTGACATTTACAACTGTCCAAAGAAAATACTTCAATGAAACAAAAGGTTTGGAGTATATGGAACAATTGTGTGCATCTGAATTCAGCACCGTTTTCATGGAGATTCAAACAAAGTATGTTTCAATAAGGAGAAATCATACCATGTCCAGAGAAGTTTTGAACGGCTTCTTACATGATTAGTACAAAAGCCAGTGGCTTGTTGTACTTTTGTGTTAAGAAGTCTTAACAGAGCTGTTCATTTTGCCTTCAGATATTTCTGATGTATCCAGAAACTTAAAGATTTTTTTGGGTTTTCAGAACTTTCTACTGCCCCCTTTTCATTGTTTTCTTAGACAGGCAATTTAAAAGCTATGAATGCCTTCCAGTTTGACCTCTGCAAAAGATTTTCTTGTACCAGCAATTTTCTGTATACTTTGTGTCGTCTTCATTTAAAGTCACATAACACAACCACAAAAATGTGTATGTACATGGTATGAGATATGATATGGGATATCAAGTGTACAGAGACTCAGATATTCATGACAACTTGATTTCCATGATTATATTGTACACGTTATATGCATGTATCCTGGGGTGCATTAAAGAGAGTGTGGCCAGCAGATCGAGAGAAGCAATCCTCCCTCTCTACTCTGCCACTGTGTCCAGTTCTGGGCTCCCAGTTCAAAAAAGACAAAGATCTCCTAGAAGGAGCCCAGTGGAGGGCCACAAAGATGGTAAAGGGCCTGGAGCATCTCCCGTGTAAGGAAAGGCCGAGTAACCTGAATCTGTTCAGCCTGGGGAAAAGAAAACTGAGGGGGGATCTGATAGATGTGTATAAATATCTAGAGGGAGGTGGGACGCAAATGGATGAGGCTGGGCTCTTCTTGATGGTGTGTAGAGAAAGGACAAGGAGTAATGGCCTAAAACTTGTACATAAGAAGTTGCATACTAACATGCAGAAGAAATTCTTTATGCTGAGGATGATGGAGCACTGGAGCAGGTTGCCCAGGGAGGTGGTGGAGTCTCTTTCTACGGAGGTTTTCAAGACCCGTCTGGACACTGTCCAGTGCAACCTATTGTAGGGTACTTGCCTTAGCAGGGGGTTGGCCTCAATGATCTCTTGAGGTCCCTTCCAACCCCTGCAGTTCTGTGGTTCTGGGATGTATATGCGTTTGTTAAACATACTGCTTTTTCAGTGCTGTCAATCCCAGTAGCTCTCAAGCAGCAAGTGTCAAGTCAAGTGTTAAATGTGATTTCTTCTGTACACCTCTTGATTTTTGGTAACTAACTAGCACTTTTTGACATTCATTAAAATTTTTTTCTTTCCAAGGTACTACTGTCTTGCAGCTGCTGCAGCTTTGCTAAAATACGTTGAGTTTATTCAGAACTCTGTTTATGCTCCTAAATCGCTCAAGGTGCATTTCCAGGGGAGCGAGAAAACAGCAATGATAGATTCATCGTCAGCCCAAAATCTGGAACTGGTAACTAATAACAGAGATTCTCGGTAAGAGTGTTTAAGGTTGCAACCACCTAAATCAAGTTTTTCTTATAGATGTCTTCTACTGAAAACTACCCGATTAGCATACGAAAGGACAAATACTATCAAATGCTAATTCAAATAGTTTAGTTGAGAGGAAAAGTGTGAACTGCAGTAGCAGTGAGATAATCCTAGAAAAAATGAGGACATTCTGAATGCAAGCGTATTTCTATGTTTTGATAAATGATAAAATGATGGCTAATTGTCTTAAACTGCATCTGACCTTGTAAAGTGCTGTAGTTCATAAAATACATATAGCAGGTAGGAAGGTGCTAGGTACTCCGAAAGTATGCCTCCGATCTGTAGGATACTCTTCCTGGAAGTGCCATTTGTTGTTTACCGTCATTATTTCTATGAATGCATTCTTCTAATGTATTTTGTTTTGAAAGGAACGGTCACACGCTTTTTGGTGTCCTGAATTACACTAAAACTCCAGGTGGAAGCCGAAGACTCAGATCTAATATTCTGGAGCCTCTTGTTGATGCTGAAACAATTAAAACAAGACTGGACTGTGTTCAGGAATTTCTCCAGGATGAGGAGCTGTTTTTTGGTCTTCAAGCAGGTAGCAGTTTATTTTTTAATATATAATATGCTGTTCCTTTTTAAACTTTTTTTCTAATTTGTGATAGTATGCAATCCGATTCAGTGTGTTTGAAAAGTATTTTTTATTATGATTGTCAGGTGACATTTTTGTAGTGGTCATTCATAACTTTTGAAGCCATCTTTGTTGCGATACCACAACTTTTTAAAAAAAATATTTTCAAAGAAAAGTGAAGAAAAATGAGTAGAAGTCAGTAAGCCAATAGCTTTTTCAAATAATTGGAGTTTACCTCTTATGGCTTGATACATACAGTTTTGGTAGTGGCTTATTTGTTAGAAACAAATAAAGGCCTTGTTTATGTATTTATTTTTTCCTTTGCCTCCTAAAACATAATGGTCCAGACAAATGTAAAAATATTACAGTACCAAAGAGTATGAGTTGTGCCACGTGAAGGCACACTGTGCAAGCTTAATCTTTATCACAAGAGAAGCATGAAGGAGAAATTATTGGCAGTCTTGCACATTTGAGGTTTTCTATTCCTGTATTTCTATTTCTAACCTTCCTTTTGACAGTTAGGCTATTCTTACTTTCATAGTTCTCTAGATCATATATACTTTGAAAGTTGCTCTAGGAGAAAGAGTATTATTGAATTGGTATATGTCCACCTATACAACAATCACTGCATTCTTGGATATGGTAAGTGTAATCATGACTAAATAATTTAGATAGCGGATATTTTTGTCTTTTACTGTATTTTTTTTTGGTAAATAGGAAGCTAGGACAAAAATAAATGGATTAGCATAAATATTTGTGTACATTAAAAAGTAAATGCAGTTTGTTAATACGATTTTCTTGAAATTTCAGTTACATTTCTGATCTGTCTACTTTTGTTTTATAGTTATCTCCAGATTCCTGGATACAGAACAACTGCTTTCAGTTTTGGTACAAATTCCAAAGCAGGATACAGTATGTTCAAAAATATACTTAAGATAATGAGTTATCTGCATGTAACATGCAATACGTAAAACATATGTCTGTATGTCTAAAAATCTGTAAGAAAAGGCTGCACCTTTAAAAATTCATGGACTAATGTTATCATAGGTTGTGAATATAATGTTTTACAGCAGGAGAAGATTCTTAAGGGTGAATGTTAGGAAAATCTGGGTTTGCTGTAATATGTCATCATAATGTATGCAATTTGAACTTTGAAACTGTTTGATTTCTTCATCACTCCCCAGATTCCTTCTTCATATAAGTACATCTTTCTTGATAATCATAGAATCACAGAATGGTTTGGATTGGAAGGGACCTTTATGATCATCTAGTTCCAACCCCCCTGCAATAGGCAGGGACACCTCCCTTTAGACCATAATGATAGGATATAAGGAGTTTTCCTATCAGCATGAAAGGAAGAAGTTCTATAATGGCTAATTTGCTCTGTAACTTTGAGAGGTTAATACAATTATCGGTAGCCTGAAGAAAATTACGCATCTTCCTTGCATGAAATTAAAAAATTTCTTCGTTTTCATGTAATATTACTTAATGGAAATTACTCCTTATAGCCTAAGAAATACCTTTGGAAAAGGTTCTTAAGAAGCACTTGGACTTTGTTTGGCTGTGTTTATAATGCAGAGATACAGATATACTTTATATCTTCATCTAATTACTAAATTGTGTAAAGCTACAAAGATAGAAATAGGGATTCTTTACTTCTTAGTTTCCAAGATACAGACATAGCACAAGCTAAGTGTAACTTTTTCATTGGGACGTTATGTGTTTTCCTCTGAGCAACAACCTGCTGACAAGAAAACAAGATGCTTGTTTGCGCCGCATGAGTGGTGCCAAAGGAGATGGGATTTCCCTTTACACTGACTGTTCTAATATGCAGAGAACCTTCATGCTCAGGGGTGTGTGTGTGTATATGAGAGAGAGAGAGATCTCTGTTCTGAATGGTGTCTTGAAGTCCTTTCTGCCTCCGGTTCTCACTTTGACTGATACTTTTCTGTTAGCCTTTGAATGGAAGGCGTAGTGAGTCAGTGTATTGGTGAACTGAGTGCTTTGTTCTTTTTTGTCAGGGGGTGACTTGGCATAAGTAGTTTCCCAGGAAATGAAGTTAAACTAGGGCAGATCTGCTGCCATAGCACTAAGATCTGTAGGATTGAAATCTCTAGTACAAAAAAAAAAAAAACCAGCTGTTTCTCTGGATCTTCATGCTTTGCTTATTACAATGTGACCTTAGGAAATACATGTGAGATATTATGAAAGATAGATTTGCACTTTCTTCATGGATATTGAACCCTAAAGAGCTACTGTTATACAAGACCGCCACTACGGTTGTATTCATTCATTTTCTTCCTTTGACCCTGAAGTGCAGCATGTATAAAGCTACACTGATAACACTAGTTCTAGTGAAATTCCTGTAAGCAGTACTGTAGAAAAGATACATTTCATTGTGAAGTATCAACTCTTCATAAATGACCATGCATCTCCTTTTGGTGGCTGATTCCATCATGGGACCTAGACTCCATGTTTTCTAAAGATTGAGTCCTCTGTTAGCGTATTTAGTATTGTTTTAATCCTCTTCTATCTTTTAGAGAAAACAACTTTGTATAGATGGTAAGAATCAAAGAATCGTTTAGGTTGGAGAAGACCATTAAGACTACTCATGTCGTCTAACTATAAGATAAAGCAATAGATGCCCTCTGCCACGAGATTACAGTTTGTATTATGCACACATGAGGAAAAAATTCACTGGGGGCCATACTTATATATGTGTTAAAATCTGGCACTGGATTTAGTTTGGAACCAAACAGTGTGTTTCTCAGTTTCTAAAAATCATCTCACACAGGGAGAGACATCCTTTTCTTCTTTTTCAAAGCGCTACCTTTTCGTGTTGGTAGGGTGAAATGTGTGAAAATTCAAGGCTCTTTTTCTTAGATATCTCTTCGGATCCATCTTCAGAAGCTGTTTCACATGCTATTTGACAGTAACAATACAAGGGGAAATGGCCTCAAGTTGCGCCAGGGGAGGTTTAGGTTGGGTATCAGGGAAGACTGCTTTACAGAAAGGGTTGTTAAGCACTGGAACAGGCTCCCCAGGGAGGTGGTGGAATCACCGTCCCTGAATGTGTTTAAAAACCGCTTGGATGTGGTGCTCAGGGACATGATTTAGTGGTGGGTTGTTAGAGTAGTATGGTTAGTTTGTGGTTGGACTTGATGATCTTGAAGGACCTTTCCAACCTGAGCAATTCTGTGATTCTAAATACTGATACTAATTTTCAAAGTAAGCACTGTTATTCAAGTTATATTGTGTCTGTATGAAATTCATACACATGCATGCATATTACCCTAGGTGCTGAGAAGGTACAAGGGTAATTTTCATGTGTATATATATGTGAATTATAAACATACATGTATAGTACAGATGCACTGTATGTGTACATGTATGCACTTTTTTCTTAGTTCCTTTTGTAAGATAGCAGGATTATCATATCCTTTATTTCTCTCATCTGAAATGACAAGAGCATGCAATACAGTGTGTATTGTATAGAATGTGGACTAAAAATTTTGAAGAGCAAACAAAATATTTAGCGTTTACTGACTTTATTTATTTTAAAGTTATGTGTACATACGCTTAAGGATGTCAGTATATCAACAGAAAATACGTCAGAAGAAATCAGATTATGCGGTGTTTAACAGCATTTATGAAAAGGACAGAGCATCTCAATTATGATGTGTAGTGTAATGGTTTTGAAAGAGTCTGTACCTAGAATGCGGAAGATTAAAAGAAATTTTCACAACTTGGTTTAGCAGAATCTTTTGGAGTTTATTATTATCTGTGCAGCCATAAGAAAAATGCCACTTATTGCTGGGCAAATGATCACAGCTGGCAGTGTACAATTTCTGTAAACACTTTTGATGCAGTTATGTGCCAAGTTGTCAAAATCAAAGTATTTCAGCAATTTTCACTAGAAGTTAACAGTATAAACCTTTATGATCACAGTGTGAATTCTGCTAGTTATGTACTTTTTTTAAATAAGCATGCAAACGCTTCCTATTTTTGTAAAAAATTTTTCAACAGGTTAAAACTGCTGAATCAAAAATAACAAATATAATCTATCTGAAGCATACTCTAGAACTTGTGGAGCCTCTGAAAGTAAGCTATATCTGTCATTTTGGGGTGTAAAGTAAAATCCAATTAGTTCTTTCTACATCTCATTAGACGTACTCTATATCTTGCAGAACACGGTACTGCCAGCATAGTCTGTTTTAACTTTTAAGCCAAATGAAAACAGTTATTTGAGCCCAGTACTCGTAAGAACTGGATTCTTACTGTTATCTGAAATATTGATTTTTCTTACAAGTATTTAACTGAAACTCCCACTCGGGTTCTGCAAGCTGCTTAAGCAACTGCTAATAAGCTTCAGTGAATTTAAGAACTTCCAGTCCTTTAAAAGGGCTATGAAAATAATTAACTGTTTCTGTTCGTATTTTGCTTTCTAACAGGCTGCTTTAAGAAGGTGTAACACGTCGCTGCTAAAGGCCTATTACAATGCTCTTGAAGATAGAAGGTATTACAATAATTATGTTGAATCTTTGCTTACTTGTAGCTGCAAGCATAACTATTGTTTTGGCTAAAAGCTGATTTTACATTAAAAATTCTAATTTTCAACTAAGAAACAAATGCTGGAAAAAAGCAAAGCAGAGGAACAGCTATGGACAGAAATTAACTGATGAACTGTGCTTCATTAGAAATGATTGTAAGAAGACAGAAGCTGTAGTTTCCTAGAGGCTTTCTACTAATGCAAAAATTAGCTGTTACTTATATATATTTGCACATTGACATCTCCCACAGATTCAAATGATAATTTTGATCAGACTTAAGTATATTTGTACTATGTTTTGAGGTGAAAACGTGCATGAAATTTAATGTTTTTTTCAAAGACAGAGCCTTTGCTTTGGTTATTTGTAATTTCAGGATAATAATGCAAATTACGATCATAAAGTATTATGTAGCTAATATGTGACACTACTGATATCACAGGTTTGGAATTATACTTGAAAAGATTACAACTGTGATTAATGATGATACGAGGTATGCAAAAGGATGTCTGAGTATGCGGACCCAAAAATGCTATGCTGTTAAGCCAAACATCAATGAATTCCTTGACATAGCTCGCAGAACATACACAGAAATTGTTGATGACATAGCAGGTATTTCCAAACTGAGACTTTTATTTTCTTAGAGATCAAAGTACATTGCATCTAGCATACAGAGGCCATGTCATCATGTGTTACATAACCTCTTTATGTGGAAAACATATTTAGAATTAGTATAAGCCATTTGTCATTGATGTGTAACTGAAATCCTTTTGATATTAATATTTAGGTTCTCCATTTGTAGATAAAAATTCAGTTTTATTTAAATGAGGATGAGCAATTATATTGTGATCCCTATATTTAAAACTCTTTTGGTCCTTTACTTGACGCATTCAACCTATGTGAATCATTTCCTCAGTTTGTACAGGAAAATGTGTATGTGTCTGTGTAATTAATCTGAGTCAAATTGTTATTTGTGGTGTGTAGGTATGATAACACAACTTGCTGAAAAGTACAGCCTACCACTGAAAACAAGTTTCAGTTCTGCTCGTGGATTTTTTATCCAGATGAATGCTGATTGTTCCGCGTTACCCAATGGCCAACTTCCTTCAGAATTTACGAAGGTATCTGCACTAGTGATACTTTTAAAACGTTTTATATACATTACCCATACAAAAAACTATATAAAACACTAACAAAACATATTACACAGCAATTTAAACAGCAGTTAAAATTTCAGTAAATAGACCTAGAAATAAATGAGGGTGTAATGGGTACAACCGCCCCATTTCTCGTTCCGTTTAATATCGTTAGAAATATGCAATTACATGCAACTACATGGCTTGTAATTGTAAAGCTGTGTATCTTGTTGGTAACTGCAGTCTTTTATAAGGATTTGTCATTGAAGTCTATTTAGGAAAAAATGAAGTGATAATTTTTCCTCATTTTTTTCCCCATTTTTACCTTCTTTTTTTTCCATCTTTTTCCCCACATTGCTTTCTAAGAAACTGTTCTGGTTTTTGATTGTATGGCAAGTTCTTACTGTTGATTTTAATCTCCCACAGGTCACTAAAACGAGGAACACATACAGCTTCACTTCAGCAGATTTAATAAAAATGAATGAAAGATGTCAGGAGTCCCTGAGAGAAATATATCACATGACCTACTTGTAAGACCATTTAAAACTATTAAATGTTCATGTTAACTGCATTTATTTTGTCCTATTTAAACTGGTTTTTTGAATGCTACCTTTTTGGTAAATTACGGTTACTTAGGGAAATAATCCATTGTGACACTGATCAGTGTCATAAGTGGTGACAATGATTAAGTGCATTAGCTGAGAGAAAAGTAGTAACACAATGTGTATATGATATTAAACATGATTAAAAGGACATAGACGATTATTAATAATGGTAGTCTTCACATTTGGTATTTTTCATACATGACTTAACTACACAAAGTGATACAACGAATGTATTAATT
This sequence comes from Numida meleagris, assembly GCF_002078875.1. Classification (NCBI taxonomy): domain Eukaryota; kingdom Metazoa; phylum Chordata; class Aves; order Galliformes; family Numididae; genus Numida; species Numida meleagris. The sequence goes on from NC_034415.1 coordinate 30,150,223, forward strand.
TTGTAATGCAGATTCATTATCATTTGCGTTAACAGTAGAGCTGACTGTGTCTGTATTTTTTGACCCTGCTGTGTATTGTGTTAATCTGCTGCTTCAGAAGACTTGCAGGTGTATAGTGAATTTTGTTGTTTTTTTTCTTTTTAGAAACCATGTGGGGTTTTTTCATGGTTGGTTTTTTTGTTGTTGTTTTGTTTAATGAACATGAAGGCCTAAGGGAATTAAAGAGTCACACTGAGGATGTTACTAAAACATATCTGACTCCACAGCGATGTTTTTAGTTAATTCTGTGTGTGAAGATTTATCAACGTGCTGTTGGTATTTGAGTTGTGTCTTGTATCTGATGGCAGTAATTGATTATTGTATGAGATCTTAATATACTTCAGAGAAATTCAGATATTTGCCTGCATTTGGTAGAGGTGATTGCGTTTGAAGTAACCTCCATCCTAATGTAAGCAGTATGAACATTAACTGTTGCTTTTTGTTTGTTTGTTTGCTTTAGAATAGTGTGTAAACTACTGAACGAGATCTATGAGCACATTCATTGTCTGTACAAGCTGTCTGACGTTGTGTCGATGCTGGACATGCTGCTTTCGTTTGCTCATGCCTGCACTATTTCTGACTACGGTAAGTTTATTTTCTTCATTCTGTTAAAAACCAAATCAAGACTCTCCAGTTGGATATCCAGGCTGCTTTGTCTGCTTCTCCAATTGCGAAGCCCATGTCATTTATTTTTCTGCGTCTTGCTAGGCTCTACATACCTGTGGTCTATCCTTGCCAGTTTTGTGCTGATACTCCTCCTATTTCCATGCACTGAAATTATATTCTGCCATTCAGCTGCTGTAAGCCTTTGTATCCAGTCTTTTCACAACAGTGGGTTTAAGCATATTCTTTTCAAAAGCGTGAAGTCTGTGAACATCCCGCGTTTACTTTTCTGTTTTGAAAGGACACAAGGTATTAGAAACAGGTCAACATTAAGTATATATCTAAAGAGAAAAGTGGCTACCTATTTTTCAACTTCAATTATTGTAGCACTTTTGGGGAGTCTTGAAGGGATCCAGGATCATGTGCTTACCTGCATATTGGGTCAAAAATCTGGTTGTATTTCATCACTGTATCATCCAGCTTCCCTAGCCCAGTTCTACTACGTACAAATGAGCACACGGTCTTTAATTAATGCCAACTCGAGATGCCTATCTCTACAAACAGTGCCCACCTGAGGTTCTTAGCTAGAATACAATGCTGTGTAGATACCAAATAAATTTAGGCCTGGAAGCCATCTCAGCTGATGTATTAGCTCATCACTACTGCTGCTGCTGTGAAATTCCCAGTTCAGGAGCAGAATTAGCTTTCCAAAATGGCACTTATTCTTCATGTTCAGATGATTTCAAACACGGCAGTAAATTGTAGGCTTGAGTTATCACAGCCTTTTCTCACCAAATGAATCGGAGTACAAGTTTACTTCAACAGTTCACGACGAGACTGAAGCTGCTCTGCTTCTGCTGTTATTTGCGCTGCCAGACCAGAATGTGTATCCACCCAAAGAAACAGATTGACTTTTGTAGCTTTCATCCCCTTTGCCACTTGAGTCTCTCTCTAAAAGCTACCAGGTAATTAGAGTTCCTTGATGCTGGAACTTGAAGAGCTGCTTTGGCTCTTCTTTCTTGAAGGCTTCGCTGTTTAAGCAGAACAGCAGTTTTAACAACGCTTGTTAGTCTGCACTGCTGCCATAGAAATAGAGAGGAGGCATAAGGAACACGTTCAGAAAAAAACTGAGTTTGGACAGAGATAGATACAGATGGTCCCTGTATCAAATAGTATATACCCAAATTATCCATGTGGGACTACATAAGCAAAAATAGAAAGAATGTTACTTCCTAGTTCCCCATGCTGATACAATAACAAACCTGCATAGTAGTTACAGGTAGAGTTCATGACCTCTGTATTTCACATGTTTATAGCAGTATAAGAATGACAAAAAGTATAGTACATACAGAAATGAAACTGTTTCCTGTTTTCCCATTGAATTTCTTTTGAAGCTTCACTCTTTATATTTTTCTTTATTACTACGGTCCTGTGCTACTTACTGGGGAACACAAACATTATTGTTAATTTTGAAATGTAGTGTTAGTTTTGGGATTCTTTTTGTAAAAACAAGTCTTGAGAGCTTGGTCAGAATCCATACCTGAAAATAGCTGGTAATTCTTCTAAGTGTTCCATCTTTGTCTTGCCGACTACAGGAAAGTAAAACTTAGGGAATCAAGACCACAGAGTTTGACTTCTGTTCTGCAATAACTTTATTTCAAAATGCACTGATTTAAATAGCTTAAAGGTTTCCATACTAACCCTATGAAGTTTTATATCCTTCATCTCTTTTAGTTCGTCCAGAATTTACAGATACGTTAGCGATCAAGCAGGGATGGCATCCTATTCTTGAAAAGATAGCTATGGAAAAACCCGTGTCTAACAATGCATATCTGACAGAAGGAAGCAATTTTCTCATTATCACAGGACCAAATATGAGTGGAAAATCAACATATCTAAAACAGATTGCACTCTGTCAAATTATGGCGCAGATTGGTGAGTAAGACTTCACCATATTCATAAACTTTTGCAGCACTTTAATTAGTTTCTGGTTAAAAATATTTCTGAAGGTTAATAATTTATCTTCAAGAATATGATTCTCTGTAAATAGTAAAATGTAATTTTAAGTACTTTTGCTCCTACCAATGCTTGTGTTGCGGAAGGAGGCCACTGTAGAATTTTGGGTCTGCCACTGGAAACTTATGAGGACCCCTCTGTGTCTCAGGAAGCCTGCGGGAGAAACACAGTTGGGAGCTTTAATTTTTTTGGAGCATCCTAACTCAGTCTATCACCTCATGCTAGAATAATAGTGAGCGTCCATGAAGTAGGCTGCATGTGTATTTGTCATCCAAAAAGAAGAGATGATCTTGAGGATACCTTGATTATGTGGGGAAACATGCTTTCAGCCAAGCAGAGTCAATAGATTTTATAAAAGAAGCAATAAATACTGCAAGGCTTTATCACTAAACTTATTAAAGTAAATACTTTCAAAGTCTTCGCTATTTAAGCCTTGTCCCTATGCTTAGGAATTCTTCATGATTTTTTTAATCTCAAAAGATAAAGAAAGATAAAGCCAATAACACAGGAGAAAGAACTTTAATAGGCTGAAATAAATAGATTGAAATTAGCAGTGGAGAATAAAATTTGTCCAGTATGTGCTTTTGGGTCCAATTCCAAACAAATGCAAGTTCTTCAGGAATTACTCTCAAAAACATGAACTGAATATGAATAAAGATGATAAATTTTGCTGATGATACAAAGCTTCCTGTTCTTTTCAGTAAAACTAGTAATTCTCAGAGACTGGTAAGGCAATGTAAATCCTGTTTTGTGGAAATTACAATTCTTGGGCTTAGTATCACAATGGCTGCAAAAACGTAAATTAATCCAACAGATCATTCTCACTTTTGCATCCCTTCAGACTGACTCAAGCTTCAGACATACGATATCTTAAGGTTTTACTGATTGTTCAATTATAGTATCTATGTAATATTTTTTAATAAAGTAATGGTAAAATATGTTCTCCAAAGTTTTATAGAACAAGATACGTTCTCTGTAGTGCATAAAGACCAAATGTGAAACTGATTTTTTTTTTCTCCCATTGACATATTCAGACAAACTGGCATTTGTCATGCTGATACGAGAAAACTTGTATCTTACTTGCTTTGTAGGTTCTTATGTCCCAGCAGAGTATTGCTCTTTTCGAATTGCAGAGCAAATTTTTACCAGAATAGGTATGGATGATGATATAGAAACAAATGCCTCAACATTCATGAAGGAAATGAAAGAGGTATTGAACGTAGCTAATCCAGGGCCAAATGTCCATTTTTACAGTTGACATGATTGAAATTGTACCTGTATTTTTGCACTGAAAGAATGTACTTTGAAAACTGGCAAAAAAAAAATCTTTAATCTCTTATCTGAATGATAAATGACAGAGAACATACATCTTTTATAATGATGCCCCAATCTGAGTAGAAAATCAGTGTTCCACTGGATAGTAATTCCAATGTTTGCTTATTTCTTGGAACTTAAACGACTATTTGTCTAAGCTTAAGCATTCTCAGTTTCCTCTCCCAAACTGATATGCTTTTGAGGAAAACAGTTGTCATAGAATCATAAATGTTGGAAAAGACCACTAAGCTCATCAAGTCCAACTGTCAACCCACTACCCGCATGCCCAATTAACCATGTCCCTTAGTGCCCCATCTGCCCTCTTCTTGAAAACCTCCAGGAGCAGTGACTCCTCCACTTTTCTGGGCATCCTGTTCCAATGCATTACTGCTCCTTCTGAGAAAGATTTTTTCCTGGTATCCACCTTGAACCTCCTCTGGTGCAACTTAAGGCCATTACCTCTCATCCTATCACTAGTAACCTGGGAGAAGAGGTTGACTCCCACCTCACTACAGCCTCCTTTGAGGGAGTCAGAGAGAGCAGTAAGGTCTCCCCTGAGCCTCCTCTTCTCCAGACTGAACAATTCCAGTTCCCTCAGCTGCTCCCTATAAGACTTGTGCTCTGCACCCTTCACAGCTTTATTGCCCTTCTCTGGACACACTTCAGTGCCTCAATATCTTTCTTGTAATAAAGGGCCCAAAACTGGACAGTACTCAAGGTGTGGCATCACTAGTGCCAAGTACAGAGAGACAGTCACTTTCCTGGTACTGCTGGCTACACTATTTCTGATACAAGCCAGGATGCTGTTGGGCTTCTTGGCCACCTGAGCACACTATTGGCTCGTTCTGCCAGCTGTCACCTAATACCTGCAGACCCTCTTCCTCTGTGGAGCTTTCCAGCCACTCTCCCGCAAACTTGTAGCCTACCCAGATCCCTCTGTAGGGCCTTCCTATGCTCAGGCAAATCAACATCCTCCCAGCTTGGAGTCATCTGCAGACTTAATGGGGGGGCACTTGATCCTCTCATCCAGATCATCAATAAAGATACTAAACATGTCTGGCCCCAATACAGACCCTTGAGGAATACCCCTAGTGACCAGTCACTGGCTGGATTGAACTCCATTCACCACCACTCTCTGGGCCCAGCTGTCCAGCCAGTCTTTTACCCAGAAAAGAGTGCATATGTTCAGTGGAGAAGAGATAGAGGGTTGTAGGATTAACCTTTGCTTGTTTAGAATTTACAGCTATTTGAATGGTGTGAAAAAGTAAAATTTATGAATCTGACATGAGTCTTCTACATTTCTGAATAACAAAAGGCATTTCAGTTAGTAGCAGGATTTTTAAAAGATGCTTTCCTAGGAATGATGACTAATAAAGTATTTTCCTAGATAACATACATCATACAAAATGCTAATGACAAATCACTCATCATAATTGATGAACTTGGCAGAGGTACCAGTGCTGAAGAAGGTATTGGCATTTGTTATGCTTCCTGTGAATATCTCTTGAATTTGAAGGTAATTCTGAAAAAAAAGTGTAAACTTCATAATTATTTTATTGTGCTGTAAGTAGTGTGCTTTCTTATAATTTACATTAAATTTTATAGAGACTTCTTGCCTAGATATGACATTTTTCGTAACCGGTGAACAGTAAGAGTTACAGGGACAGACAAAAAATGCTGACACTCTGCTGGAATTCTGCATTTCTGGTCATTGATCACCATCTCTTTGCAACTTGCTTGGAAACTTGCTTTCTTATCTAGAAAAAGACTAACCCGGTCTCTTCGTGTTTGCATAGTCAGTACTGTGTATGCCTGAACATTAAAGGGGACAGAAGTTCCACACAGCTGCTCAATGTGGTCGTTCCACATAGCCTAAGTATTCGTTACACAGGACAGGGGCTTGTTTATGAGAATGTCAGAGGATTTTAGATGGGTTGGAAGTTTCTCCTCTGTTACTAGTTATGTGATTGGCCTCAGCTTGTTGTCAACTTACTGATGTTCATAGATTCGGTTTCTTGTCAGAGTTCATTCAGAGTACCGTTGTGGTTTTATCTGGAAAGCTTGCGTGTTTTCTATAGCTTGTACCTCTGGAAAAACATTCCCTGAAAGTAATAACGCACCATTTGATGATCATTCAAAATAACCTGTCACATTTTAAAAGTATCACGGACTTCCTGTTCTATCTGGTGTTTCCCTTCTATTGAGAAAGGAGCTGGGGAATCCTAAGTGGGAAAACAAATGCTTGCCCATGACAGAACTCATCACTCGGCTTTTTTTTAATTTGCATTAGTCATACTTTTAGTAATTTAAATTTGGCTTTTCAGAGTTGTGGATAAAAACCCAGAGGCCTGTGAGACTCTTTCATTTTTCTTATTTGTTGTAATTTATCCAAGGATCATTTGAATCATGAAGTTTCTTTCTTTTTTTCTTATTTAGGCATTTACGTTGTTTGCTACACATTTCTTGGAACTGTGTCATATGGATGCTTTGTATCCCAATGTGGAAAATTACCATTTTGAAGTGCAGCATGTGAGAAGCAGTGCTGGAAAGAAGGAGAAAATTATGTACACTTATACACTTTCTAAAGGATATACAGAGGAAAAGAACTATGGTAATATATTCCACTCTAACTTAGTAGAAGAGCGTGCAGATTGAAGGCTTATGAGTCAATAAATAAATGCATGAGTGACAATAAGGTATAACTACATAATTTAAAGAGCTGTAGAAATCCGTATTTCTAAATGCTAGATTCTGTAGCTGGATCTGTGATTTAGGTGAGATTTAATAGCCACACGCGATTACTGCAAGCCAGTGGTGACTGAAAACGACAAATTATTCCAGTCAGGCTTGAATTGACGAGACTTAAAATGCCTCTTTATCAGGATTTCAGGTGTAAGTTTCTTTATCATTGGCAGAACAAGATCAGTTTCAGATGCTGCAACCGTAACTCAGAAATACCAAATGTTTAAGTACTGTCTGGGAACAGTGGTTCCAGTGGTCAGTGCAGGGTCCAGTCTTGTTCAACATCTTTATCAGTGACCTGGATGAAGAGATAGCAAACTTGCGGAGGGTGGACTCTGATGATACGAAGCTGGGAGGAGCAGCTGACACAACGGAAAGCCGTGCTACCGTTCTTGTCTGTCCAGGTCTTGGTGAGAGCTGGGCAGAGAAGAACCTGATGAGGTTCAGCAAGTTTAAGTGTAGTGTGCAGGAGGAATAACTGCCTGCACCAGAGCAGGTTAAAGGCTGACCTGCTGGAGAAGAGCTCTGCGGAGAAGGACCTGGGCGTCCTGGTGGATCACAGGTTGGCCATGAGCCAGCAGTGCGCCCTTGTGACCGAGAAAGCCAGTGGTATCCTGGGGTGCATTAAAAAGAGTGTGGCCATCAGGGCAAGGGAGGTGATCGTCCCTCTCTACTCTGCCCTGGTGAGGCTGCATCTGGAATACTGTGTCCAGTTCTGGGCTCCCCAGTTCAAAAAAGGCAGGGATCTCCTAGGAGGAGTCCAGTGGAGGGTGACAAAGATGATTAAAAGCCTGGAGCATCTCCTGTACAAGGAGAGGCTGAGAGACCTAGGGGTCTTTAATCTGGAGAAGAAAAGGCTGAGAGAGGATCTCATAACTGTTCATAAATATCCAGAGTGCAGGAGTAAAGTGGATAGGGGCAGACTCTTTTCAGTGGTTTGCAGCAGTAGAAAAAGGGGCAACAAGCAGAAACTGGAACACAGAAAGTTCCATACAAACATAAGGAAGAACTTCTTTACTGTTAGAGTGACAGAGCACAGGAACAGGCTGCCTAGAGATGTTGCGGAGTCTTCTTCTCTGGAGCTATTCAAGACCTGTCTGGATGTCTGCCTGTGGGACTCACTGTAAGAAACCTGCTTTAGCCAGGGGGTTGGACTTGTAGGGGCTGGAAGGGATCCATCAACTCTGTGGTTTGGTGAACAGGAAACCTTTGGAAACTCTGTGTTACTGTCTTGGCTTCATCTTACTTAAGCAATGTTGTATTTAAAAAAAAAAAAAAAAAGTGCAGGGGCTCTTAATGACCGTTTTTTAACCCTACATTATTAGAACATCTGCTGAAGCACGGGATTTCCTCTGAACAGCCAGAGTCAGAGACAAAATTAAAAAAAAAAAAAAAATCATAGTAGGGTGGAAAAAAATCTTTTCCCATCTCTTTCTTAACCTGAACATCTGACAGCTTTGTGGCTGGCAAAGAACAGAGGTTGAAAATGACACCCGCATCTGCTGGATACCTGCATTCAGGGGCAGGGTACATTTAGCACAACCTGAACTTGAAAGAACTGAACGGAAAGCTGTGATCAGCACCGCGCTGTTTTTCCTTCAGCCTCTGGAGCATCTGATCCTACCCACCTAGTGCCAGCGGTGACTTCATATGGAAGAGTATTTTAGGCGCCACACTGTAACAAAGTAGACATTTTATTGGGTGACTCTCAGAACAGTATTTATGGAAAAAGAGACAAAAATTGTATCAAAATAACTTTTTAGATGAATATGTTATCTTTAAAATGAGCTGATTGTAGAATAAATACTGCGGAGAGGGGAAAAAAGAGTTACCAAAATCCTGATTTGTGTTTCCCTTGTTTAGGGTTAAAAGCTGCAGAAGTTTCCTCTCTCCCACCATCCATAATTTTGGACGCAAAGGCAATCACAAACCATGTTGCAAAACAAATTTTGGTACGTAGCAGTCATTTATAAATGTATACTGCTGTAATTCTCAGTTTTTACATAACTCTGGTTTATTGTAACTTTCTGGAAGCTTATAGCATCAACACTACGTGGGGTTTTAAGATGACTGATGTCATCAAGAAAGTAACATTTTTATTTCTGAAATGACTTGTAAGAGATTCTACTGAAGGCTGCTGCTGAGGGACAGCACGGAGCAGCCCCTGGGGCTCAGGACAGGCTGTGGTGCTGGTGTACCAACCAGGGCCCAGCACATCAGAAACGGCGTGGGGAAAAAACCTCTGATGGTTGTATTTGAATAACGGGAAGTTATTCATTTCCTATTTTAAAGTATATGTATGCCTTTAAGAACAGCACAGACAGAAAACCACTCCTGAGATGATGAAATGCAGAGCTGTGTACCACTTAGCAACGAGGTTGGTGCAGACTGCCAGAAATTCACGATTGGATCCGGAGAGTTTGCAAATATATTTGAAGGGCTTGAAGAAAAAGTACACGGCCAGTTGTCCTGCATCGGAACGCAGTGATGAGCAGCAGTGACTCGTAACGAGGTCTATTGAAAGAATTTTTGACTGCAAGATGATTTTATTCTTTTCCGTGGTATTGGAAAACACTGTTTTTCATATATTTATAACTTAATTGTAGTCTAAATTGCGCTCGTTACTTACAGTCTATGTCCTTTTTTTTGGCCACAAATGAAATCAATTACATTCTATGCAAAACAGTTTCCTTTTCATAGGGAACATATTCTATCTCTTTCATTATTTTAGAGACGAAATGTGGCATCGTTCATTATTTGTGCATTAGAGATGTGGCATTATGCTTATTAATAAAAGCAGTCTGAAACAGATGGTCCACTTGTCTCATACAGGCAAGCTCTACTTGCACTGCTGGACGTGCATCCACAAACGCTGTTTCCTGCTCACAGAGGGTTCTAGCTCTCGAACCCATTTTGATGCAGCGTCAGGGAGGCAGCCACGGAGCGAGACAGCAGTCCGCTCCAACGGGGACTCCCGGCCCGTGCCGCCCGGCATTCACTCTCCTCGCCCCGCCGCGTGCGGAACCGGCGCCACTGCTGCAGTGAGCGGGAGCGGGTTGTGGGAGCGGGGGTAAGCACGAGGGTCGGGGAGGGGAGGAGCAGCGTTCCGCAGCAGGACTCCTCTAGAGTGTGCGCGCGTGCACAAGTGACGGCCCTTTCTTCCGACCTCTCAGCGAAGCGAGGGTGCCGCTGTCTGTGCTCGGTGGTCCCTCAGCCAGTAACAAGCACGTGCAGTGAAGCAAAGTTCTCCGATCCCTGCACTGAGGGATCCGTGTTCTTCCGCGCAGTCACAGAAACGCGCAGGAGCAGGTAGAAATTACTTCTTTTGCACTAACCGCTCTAGGTCGGGGCCACCGACTCTCAGCTCCCAGCGCTCCCCCTCCATTCGCTCTGCACTCGCTTTCAGTTCTGACTACGTGCGAGCCCCGCTCGTCACGCGGCCGTCTCGTCACGTGGCACGCGGCCGGCTCCTTGCCATAGCGGGGGGAGCCGTGTTCCACCCGGAGCAGTGCGTGCCCGTGCGGCGGGGCCGCCTGCTGTTTCCGGCGGGATGCAGTCTGATTCTGCGGGCGCTTCTCCACGTGCAGGATGGACGCGAAACAGGAAACGGACCCCGTACTACTGCCACGGGAGAGAAAACACCGCTTCGTCTCGTGCCTCACCTTACCCCATGGTTGTCCAACCTCTTAGCTTGCCTGGGCCACACTGAATGAACAGGAATTGCTTTGGGTACAAAGGTAGTTTGTATTTGGTACACAATATATAGTTAATATATATCAGCAACAAAACGCTTTTTAATGTATATTTCAGTAAAACATAAAAAACAGCTACAGAAACGGAACTACGGGGATATTTGATCCTGCTTCTGTGATATCAATGCATCACTGTCTGGTTCAACGGAAGTACCTCCATGCGTAGATCCGTGCAGCGATTGGCGCATGCGTACGCCGGCGACAGGACTGCGCATGCGTACTGTAAACCCAGACTAGCGCATGCGTATTGGTGTTCCGAGAAGGCGCATGCGCAGTGATGTTTTCGTAACCTGCGCATGCGTATTGCTGTGCAGGGACTGGCGCATGCGTAGTAGTGTCAAGACTGGCACATGCTTAGTGAAATTACGCGAATAGCGCACGCGTATTCTAGGGACGCGAATGGCGTCGAAACTAGCGCGAGCGTAGTGCTGATGGTACGGGACACGCGCATGCTCAGTTCTTTGTCGGACAAGAGCCATGCGTAGTAGTGTGCCCACCATGGCGCGTGCGTAGTGGAGACGGCTGGGACCGGCGCATACGTACCGGTCTTTCGGACGGTACACGCGCAATGCTTCCTAAGGACCGGTGCATGCGTATAACTTAGCCCAGCCTGGCGCATGCGCAACGCTTTGTCCTGAAAAGCGCATGCGTCGTAATATGCCCGGACTGGCGCATGCGTATTGCTCAGCTCTCGGGCTCATACGCAATGCTTTGTCGGAACATGCGCCTGCGCAGTGCTGAACAGCATCTTGCGCATGCGTACTTGTCCGCCAAGCTAGGTGCATGCGTAGTACTGTGTCGGAACGAACGCATGCGTAATGGTGTGTCCGCATTGGCGCATGCGCAGCTCTTTGTCAGAACTGACGCATGCGTATCGTGTGCATGCATAGGCGCATGCGTACTGGTGTTTCGAGCGGCGCATGCGCAATGTTTGTGTGTCGGGATTAGCACATGCGCACTAATGTGCCGGGTCAGCCGCATGCGTATTTCTTCGCTCAGACTGGCGCATGCGCAGGCCATTGTCGGAATGGCGCACGCGCAGTGGGGGGGGTACGTCAACTCGCGCAAGCGCAGTTGTCAGAAAAGGCGTATGCATACTGTAGTGCGCACGGATTGGCTCATGCGTAGTGAAGTTTCCGGTAGCGCATGCGCAAGTCATTGTCAGAACGGGCGCATGCGTATTTGGGGTTCGCACAAATTGGCGCATGCGAACTGGAGTTTCGAGCAGCGCATGCGCAATTCTTTGTCAGAACTTGCGCATGCGTGCTGACGATCTTCACGGATTGGTGCATGCGTACTGGAGTTTCGAGCAGTGCATGCGCAGTTCATCGCAAGAACTGACATGCGTAGTAATGTGCCGGGTCTGGCGCATGCGTTTTGCTTCGCTCAGACTGGCGCATGCGCTGACAATTGTCGGAATGGCACACGCGCAGTAGGGACACGACAACTCGCGCACGCGCAGTTGTCAGAACAGGCGCATGCGTACTGTGGGGTGCAAAGCTGGGCGCATGCGTAGAGAAGTTTCGGGTAGCGCATGCGCATGACATTGTCAGAACGGGCGCATGCGTACTTGGGGTTTGCACGGATTAGCGCATGCGAACTGGAGTTTCGCGCAGCGCATGCGCAGTTCTTCGCGAGAATGGACATGCGTAGTAATGTGGCGGATCTGGCGCATGCGTATTGCTTCGCTCAGACTGGCGCATGCGCAGTCCACTGTCGGAATAGCGCACGCGCAGTGGGGATACGACAATTCGCGCACGCGTAGTTGTCAGAAAAGGCGCATGCGTACTGTAGTGCGCACGGATTGGCACGTGTAGTGAAGTTTCCGGTAGCGCATGCGCANCAATTCGCGCACGCGTAGTTGTCAGAAAAGGCGCATGCGTACTGTAGTGCGCACGGATTGGCACGTGTAGTGAAGTTTCCGGTAGCGCATGCGCAGGTCATTGTCAGAATTTGCGCATGCGTGCTGGCGATGTTTACGGATTGGTGCATGCGTACTGGAGTTTCGAGCAGCGCATGCGCAATTATTTGCGAGAACTGGCACATGCGCTGTAATGTCGCGGGTCTGGCGCATGCGTATTGCTTCGCTCAGACTGGCGCATGCGCACTCCATTGTAGCAATGGCGCACGCGCAGTGGGGGGGAAATACGTCCACTCGCGCATGCGCAGTTCTCAGAACAGGCGCATGCATATTTGGTGTGTGCACGGATTGGCGCATGCGTACTGGAGTTTTTTGAATAGCCCATGCGCAGTTCTTTGCCAGAACGGGTGCATGTGTACCGGGGGTGAGGGACGTGCCCGGATTAGCGCAAGCGTACTGGAGTTTCGGGCAGCGCCTGCGCAGTTCTTTGTCGGAACAGGCGCATGCGTATTGTGTACGCGAATAGGTGCGTAATGGTGTTTCGAGCGGCGCATGCGCAATGCTCTGTTGGGACTGACGCATGAGTAGTAATGTGCCGGGCCTGGAGCATGCGTATTGCTTAGCTCAGACTGGCGCATACGCAGTACTTGGTCAGATTGGAGCATGCGCAGTTGTGTACGTCAACTCGCGCACGCGCAGTTGTCAGAACTGGCGCATGCGTGTTGGGGGGGTGCACGGCTTGGTGCATGTGTACTGGTGTTTCGGGCAGTGCATGCGCAATGCTTTGTCGGGAATGGCACATGCGCAGTGGTGTACGCCAGTTGGCGCACGCGTAGTTCTTTGCCGGAGCAGGCGCATGCGTATGGGGGGGGCGAGCGCGCGCGCGAGTATGCGCATTCGTACTTCTTTGTCAGCACTGGCACATACGTAGTATTGTGTCAAGCCATCCCTAGTAGTGTGCCTAGACTGGCGCATGCGTGTAATGGTATTCACGATTTGGCGCATGCGCAGTGCTTTGTCGGAACAGGAGTATGTGTAGCAGTGCTGTGCCTGGAACGGCTCATGTGTAGTGCTAAGCCCTGACTAGCATATGTGTAGCCGCGTTCCTGGACTAGTGTATGCGTACTGCTGCGCCGGGAACAGCAGATGAGTCGTATTCTGTTGCTACTGGCGTGCGCGTATTTCTGAGCCGCGAACAGCGCATGCGTATTGCTGTGCCAGGAATTGCGCATGCGTAGCGCTCTGATCGCAAAGGCGCGTGCGTAATGGTGTGCCGGAGGTTGCGCATGCGTAATACAGCGGCGGGGGGTGACGCATGCGTACTAGCCTGTCGGGACTAGCGCGTACGTTTTGTTGTTGCCGGGACTGAGGCATACGTGGAACGCTCCAGGCGCGCTGTGCTGGTGCCGGCGTCATGGCGCTGGTGTCGGCGGACTCGCGCATCGCCGAGCTGCTGGCGGAGCTTCAGCGGCTGCTGGGGCACACGCAGGTGCGGGGGCAGGGGCGTCTGGAGGGGTCTGAGCCGCTTTAGGGCCTCGGCTGGAGGCGGCCCGAGGCGTCCGGGGCGCTCTGGGGGCCTGGGCCTGGCTGTGTGGTTTGGGTTTGCGTTTTGTGGCATGGACCTGGGGCTGGGATTATGGGTGTGGGGTTGGGGTACGGCTGTGGGGGTGGGGGTGTGGAGCTGGGGGTAGGGACGCGGGGATGGGGTGTGGAGGTGTGTTTGGGGGTATGGCTGTGGAGTTGAGGGTGTGGGGTTGGGAGTATGGATGCAGAGATGGGGGTGTGGACGAGGAGTTTGCAGTGTAGATGCAGTGTTTGGGGTGTGGATGTTGGGCGGGGGTCTGGGTGTGGGGTTTAGTGTTACGGACAGGGGGTTGGGCGTGTGGGCCTGGGCGTGCGGATGTTGGGCGGGGGTCTGGGTGTGGGGGCTGTGGGGGCAGCCCCCGCCGTGAGCCTGCTGCCCCGCAGGAGGAGCGCTCCCGCAGCGAGCACAACCTCATCAACATCCAGAAAACACACGAGAGGATGCAGACTGAGAACAAGAGTGAGTGG
>NC_034415.1:30165207-30166949 GCF_002078875.1 Numida meleagris
GGAGGCGGGGCTAAAGGGGGAGGGGCAAAGGAAGTGGGGGCAGGGCTGTGAGGAGCTGTGGGGTTCTGGGGAGGGGGCAGGGTAATAGGGAAGGGATGGGGTTATGGGGACAGGAAGGGATTTGGGGTACAGGCAGGGGCTGTGGGGAGGGGCAGTCTTGGAGACGGAGCCATGGGAAAGGGGCAGGGTTTGGGTAGGGGGGGGGTGACCAGTGCGGGTATGGCCTCACAGGCATTTCACCCTTCCCCCCCCAGTCTCTCCATACTACCGCACGAAGCTGCGTGGGCTGTACACCACCGCCAAGGCGGATGCCGAGGCTGAGTGCAAGTAGGGCAGCCCCCATACCCCTGCACCCCCACACCCTGCCCTGTGCCCCCTGTGCACGGCAGCCTTGCTGACGGCGCTGTGCAGCATTCTGCGCAAGGCACTGGACAAGATCGCCGAGATCAAGTCTCTGCTGGAGGAGCGCCGCATTGGTATGTGCCTCTGTCACGATACCGTGTCCCCAACCCCACATGTCCCCAGACGTTCCCTGTGCGCAGCCAACCCCAGCTTACTCTCTCTGTGTCTCTATCCCCAAACTGCTCGTTTTCACCCAATTTCTCCCAACACGTACCCGGATCGTTTTGTACTTTTTCTGTATTGTTTTGTATTTTAAATGACCCCATACGCACCCCCAGATGCTATGTTATTTTGTACTACCTTTTTCTTTCTAGATTTCAGTTGTTTGAAATCCCCAAATTCCCCCCAAACTGCCCCTGAGCTCCACAGACTCTGCTGAACTCTCCCAGTGTCCCTACATGCTGCAGTTCCTTCGCGCATCTCTGTGCTTGTTTCTGTTTCTCTTGGTTTCCCCCCTGAGTTTTCAGATGGCCCCAAATGCCCCAGCTTTCACCCCAAATTTCCCTCAAATTTTCTCTGTACATTCTCTTCCATCCTGTCACAACCAGCTCTACTTTTCTGTGTTGTCACGCCCCAAATCCCCGGAATTGCCCCCAAATCTCCCTCCGCACACCCCAACGCCCTTCCCCACCTGCCCTCCCAGTCTCAGTGTTACCATGTCTCCCTGCTGTGCTGCAGCCGCCAAGATCGCGGGGATCTACAGCGATGCGGAGCCACCGCGGAAGACGATGCGCCGGGGTGTGCTGATGACGCTGCTGCAGCAGTCTGCCATGACGCTGCCACTCTGGATTGGCAAGCCAGGCGACAAGTAGGTCCTCCCTGACCCCACAGCGCACCCCTCCCCACATGGTGCCTGGAACCACCAGCCCCACACTGCACCCCGACCTCAAAGTGCAGCCCTGACCCCACACCCAACATTCAGTCCTACAGCAAATCCCACCCCCAGCCCTACAGCACAGCCCCCAGCTCTGCCCTGGGACCCCCAACCCCATCCAGACCCCACCCTGACCGATGCCCTTGGCCCCAAACTCCACCCGCCCCCGAACCCAGGCCCCATTTCCTTACCCCTGCCCTAGATTCCCAGCTCCCCCCTGACTGCAATGCAGAACCCCAGATCCCAGCCCGGCCTCACCCCACGCCCCTCCCTGTCCCCAGGCCCCCCCCACTGTGCGGCGCCATGCCTGCAGCCGGGGACTACGTGGCCAAGCCTGGGGACAAGGTGGCGGCACGCGTCAAGGCGGTGGACGGAGACGAGCAGTGGATCCTGGCTGAGGTGGTCAGCTACAGCCACGCCGCCAACAAGTGCGCCAACAAGCAGTCGGGGGCAGGGGGGTGGGAGG
>NC_034415.1:30167605-30178797 GCF_002078875.1 Numida meleagris
TTCCCATCCCCCATCCCCCGCAGGAGGCACACGCTGTTTCCCCCATTCCCAGTTCCATTCCCAGTCCCATCCCCCATCCCCCGCAGGAGGCACACGCTGAGCCGGCGCCGCGTGATCCCGCTGCCACAGTGGAAAGCAAACCCCGAGACTGACCCAGAAGCACTGTTCCAGCGGGAGCAGCTGGTGCTGGCGCTGTACCCGCAGACCACCTGCTTCTACCGCGCCCTCATCCACGCGCCACCACAGCGGGTACAGCCCCGACTTGCCCCAGAGATTGGCCCTGCCCCGTCCCCAGCGCCGCCCTGGCCCTCTCCTTACCTCCATGGTGCTGCATGGGGTCCTCCTCCAAGTGCCCTGAACAACAGCCCCCAAACTGCACACTCTGTCCCCAAAAAGGGAACCAAAATCCCCCCATTTCACCCCAAATTTTGCTGGCCCCAAAATGCCCTGTTTTCACCGTAAATGTCAGCCCTAATGTCCTTGTGTCTGGTTTCAAACACCAGTGTTGAATCCCAGCTATCTCACCCCACATACCAGCCCTAAACCCTCGCTATTTTTCTCCAAACCGTCTCCATTTCTGCCCAAACTGCAGCCCTGTATCCCCATGCTTTTCCCCTCAGCCCAGCCCCCAAATCCTTCCCAAACCTGAACCTAAATCCTCCATTTTTCCCCCAAATTGCATCTCCGTGCCACGGTCCGTCCCTGTGCCCAAAATTGCAGCCCCAGGACGACTACTCAGTGCTGTTTGAGGACACATCGTACGCTGATGGTTACTCGCCGCCGCTGAACGTGGCACAGCGCTACGTCGTTGCCTGCAAGGAGACCAAGAAGAAGTGATGTGACCTGCGCAGTTTGGGGTACTTTAGGGCTTTGGGGCCGATTTGGGGATTTTTGGCGGTCTGGGGATCTGTGAGGGTTATGTCAAGGTCCGGTGTGATGGGCCGTGCTGTTTTTTGGGGTGAATTTGGGACGTTTTGTTTTTTTGCTGTCACGGGTGAGGGGCAGTAAGGAGCCCTGTAGCAGAACTGCAGGGGCCCCAAAATCACAACATTCCTCCCCAAAACTCACCCCATCCTAAAGGATCCCAAACTCACCCCATAGCACCCCCCAGCAACCCACAGCGACTCCAAACTCACCACATAAGGCCCCGAAGTGTTTCCCATGACCCCAAACTCAGCCCATAGGGCCCCACAGTGAAACATAGGGATCCCAGGGACCCCAAACCCACCCCACAGGCTCCCAAAGTGACCCACAGGACCCCAGACCCACCCCACAGGACTCCTGAGCATCCCTCAAGGACCCCACACCACCCTGCAGAACTTGGAAACGCCCACTGGAAGATTTCAGAATTGCGAAACGCCGCGTGAGGACCACAAAGGGCTCAAAGTGACTGACCCTGTGGGTCCCAGAATGCCCCTAATGATCCCAAATCCACCTGAACGACCCCCAGTCAGCGCTAGGACCCAAAAGAATGATGCTGGGAACGGCTCCACCAATCGCTTTATTGGGAATAAAAAATTATATTAAAAAGCACCTGAGGGGGTGTGGCTTCACTCAGGCTCCACCCCACAGCCCTGCAGCAGCTCGTCTGTCCAATGGCCCTGCAGGGTCGGAGGTCAGCAGGTGAGGTCAAAGGTTGGAGGGTGTGGTCAGAGTGATGGGGCAGGGTCAAAGGCCGGTGGGAGGGGCTTGCCAATGTGGGGTCTCCCAGCTCCACCCACTCGTCCCCACAGCCAATCAGCTCTCCCTGCAGAACCTCCTGCCAGCAGCTAGGGGCAGGGCTTAGCACTGACCATGCCTGCTTCCATTAGCCCCCTTCCTTCTGTAAGCCCCGCCCACTCACCTGGGGCCAGTCCCGCCCATTGGAAGGAGTTCCTTTGGCTCCGCCCCCAGGAAGTGCAGGGTGAGGCAGTGGGTGGGACAGAGGGAGCGGGGACTGCAGGGTGGGGCCCTGGGGGCTGGGGCTGCGCAGAGGGACTGGGGTCACGCTAGACCACGCCTTCTTCATAATGCTGCCCCTTCCAAATTCCTCCGAATGCCCTAAATTGGTGTTAAAGGCAAAAAATTTGTCCAAATTGTCACAAAGTGCCCATCAGGGACCATAAACCTGACCGCCCGGACTCCAAATCCATCTCGTGGGCACCAAGCTGCCCCCTGATGTCCCCATTTAGAGACCAGACCCATCATCCACAATAACGACCGTAAAATGCCTTACTACTGCAGAGCCCACAAAGTGCCCCCAGAACACCCCTCTCCAGGCCACCAGACTCCTCTGAATGACTGCAGTATGCCACAGCCAGACCCCAAGTGTTCAAATGTGCCCCACTGCGCCCTAGCATGACACAGGGGGCCCACCAAAATTCCCATTTAACGAACAGCTACTTCCTCCTACCAACCCCAAAATCATAGAATCATAGAATTAGCTAGGTTGGAAAAGACCTACAAGATCATCTAGTCCAACCATCCACCTACCACCAATAACCCCACTAAACCATGTTTCTCAACGCTATATCTAAATGTTGAACACCTCCAGGGACGATGACTCCACCACCTCCCTGGGCAGCCCATTCCAGCGCCTGACCACTCCTTCTGAAAAGTAGTACTTCCTAATGTCCAGCCTAAATCTCCCCTGGCGCAACTTGAGGCCATTCCCCCTCGTCCTGTCACTAGTTACAAGAGAGAAGAGGCCGACCCCCAGCTCACTACAACCTCCCTTCAGGTAGTTATAGAGAGCGATATGGTCCCCCCTGAGCCTCCTCTTCTCCAGACTGAACAATCCCAGCTCCCTCAGCTGCTCCTCATAAGGCCTGTGCTCCAGACCCCTCACCAGCTTTGTCCAATGCCTCCAAGCCACCCCAAATACCTCATCCACCCCAGCCTCACCTCACAGGGCTCCAAACACAGTGTGCACGCAGGGGCGTGGCCACAGTGGGCGTGTGTCTCTTCCCGAGGGCGTGGCCTCGGCCCTCCCGGGTCCATTTCCATCACGACCATCACCATCGAACGGCACAGAAGGCGGGGCTTAGAAAAACGGGGGGGGGCTTAGAGGAGGGCGATGGTGGATGGGCGGGGCTGAGAGGTGGGGCAGCGCTGGTTGGGCGGGGCTAAGGGTTGGGGCAAAGATAACGCGTGGCACAGAGAGATCCACCTAAGGTGAAAGCGGGACACAGGGAAGGGCGGAGCTTAGCTCCTACCCGGAGCCCCGCTACGTCGGCCGGGAAGCCGGGCACGTAGAGCTGTCCCGCGTGCAGGGACAGAGCAGCCGTGACATCACGCCCCCGCGCGGCCCAGGTCCCGCGGCTTTCTGTTACCCACCACGGCCCGCGCCCGCTGCCGCCCCGCGTTGTGCTGCCGCAGCCGCCGCCACGAGTCGTGCGTGAATCCCGCGTAGGTGCGGGGACCGGGGGAGCTGGGAGGTACGCAGCGCGCAGCTGCTTGGCAAGAGAGAGCGCGACAAATCCGGCGCCGCGGCCCCACTAACTTCCGGTCCCTACGCACTCGCTTCCGCTTTATCCCACTCACTTCAGTTCCTGTCCAATTGCTTTCGGGCTAATTTCCACACTTCCGGTCTACGCCGTTGCCTCTCTAAGGATGCACTTCCTCCTCGCTACCCACAAACTCTCTCGCTGCTGCCGTGTTTCTCCCCGTTTGTCCCGCCTCTTCCGTCCCTGATCCGGGCTTCGATTGGCCGAGCGGCTCCGGGCGGGCGGAAGCCGCGCTATGGCGGAGCCGGAGTTGAGTGCGGAGTCCTTGCGGGAGCGGCGGGAACTGGGCGCGGAGCACGTGGTCAGTGCGGGGCGGGGGAAGGAGTCCTGGTTATGGGGCCCTGCTTGGGGTCTGGGGTCCTGGTTACGGCCCCACATTCGGATGGGATGTGACTCAAACTTCGTATCCGGCTCCAAAACCCACCCCCGAGCCGCGCGCCCCACTCCTGCGCCCCACAAGGACGCCCCATAGCCTGGCCCCAAGCACCAAACCAAGACCTCACACCCGCGCCCCACAGCTCTCCTGAAACCCGAATCTTAACCCGAGGATGGAATTGGATTTCGGGACCCGGATGTGGGGTGCAGGTTTGTGATGTGGCGCCCGGGTTCCTCATGTGGGGATCGGCGTTTGGGGCTGAGATGTGGAGCCAGGTGTGGGGCGGCCATGGGACAGCCAGGTTCTCAGCTGCCCTCCACATTCCTGCAGGAGGTGGAGGACACAACGGCATCATGCTGCAAGAGCAGTTTCCGTGTCCTTGTGGTGGCAGCGGCATTCTGTAGGCAGGGGCTGATGCAGCGGCACCGGTGAGTGTGGGCTGCAGCCCTACAGCAACTTCCAACCTCATAGCAACCCAGTAGTAACCCTATAATGACCCTGTAGTAGCCCCATGGCCCCCCTAGCCCCACATTGGCTCCTGTGCTCCACATCGACTCCCACACCCCACAGCGTCCCCCTAGCCTCACGTTGGCACCGTGCCTCACATCACCCCCCAGCCCAATAGCAACCACCCAGCCCCATCACGCCCCCCCCATACCACACATCCCACTGCTCCCCCCACACCCCATAGTAATTCCCCCAGCCCTACATCAGTGCCGTGCCCCACAGCCTGCTGAACGTGGTGCTGAAGTGCATCCATGCATTGGAACAGTGCACTCTGACCCCAGAGCAGTGTGCAGCCAAGGTGGGGGTGGGGTTACAGTGAGCCATGCCCCTGATGACATTACTTCCGGTCACGTGGTGCTGCCTGTCTGGTGGGAATGGGGGGGGTCAATGGGAGGACACCGTGGAGATCCCAGATCCCAGTTGTGATCCTGTTACGGACCATGCCTTCTGTTATCCCCATCAGACCTCAATTAAACAGACCCCCCTTACATTACATTAATTCATTAAAGTTAATTACATTAATTCATTAAAGTAAGGCTCTCCAATTAAATGTTTTTAATAGAAGTCGTTTTCATTGAGCCTCTCTTCCTTAATTTCACTTTAGGCCATTGGGGTCAATGGAAGGGCCATGACCTGGGGAGGAGCTGTCCCCTTTCTGACTGACTACCCCTAGGCCACGCCCCTTCCATGTGACTGCCCCATCCACGAGGCCTTGCCCCTCCGTGTGGCCACACCCCCTCCCCATGGTTCATAGTGGGAGTGGCAAGTGGGAAATAGGAATAGGCGTGGCTTGTAGTGGGGGTGTGGGGGCCGCAGGTTGGGTCACGTGCTGGGGGCGTGGTCTCATGGGTGGGGCTTCATTCAGGGATGTGACCACACATGAGCAGTGCTTAGCGCAGCCCCTTATGTTCTGGGGGGGTGTCTGTGCCTTCCCCACATCTACCCCCCCCTCCTTGCTGCACTGTTAGTACCCATGCCAGAAGAACCTGCACTGTGCCCAATTAAAACAGGCCCCAATTAGTACGCACCCCAGTTCATAAATCCTTGTTCATTCTCCCCATTGGAACCCCACCCAATTAATCCTCATTAATTCCCCCATTAACCCCTCCACCTTCCCCCATTAATTATTCCCCCTCCCACTAACTCTTCCACTAATTAAGCCCGCACTCATTATAAGCCTATTAATACTCTATAAATTATTGTCCCTAATCCCTCCCCCACAAATTACTCCCGTTAATTCCATGCCCTTTAATTACTACCCCACATTATTGCCCCCATTAACCCCCACATCAATTAACCCCTCACCACTAACTAGCAACTAATTATCCTGCTGTTGATTACCCGGAGCAAGGCTGCCCCCAGCAGCGCTCCCTCCGCCACCCCCGCAGGTACCTCAGCAGCAGTGTGGGGAGGGGGGCGGGCAGCAGCTCCAACTCCATTGTGCCTTGGGGCAAGGGGGCTAAATTAATTAGTTAATAAGCTAGTTAATTACTGCCCCTTGTGGGGATCTCCAAATTGTGCCCCCCCCCCCCCCCCAGTCATGGTGGGAACCATAGGGAACCCCCAATGCAGAACCCCCCATAATGATGGGATCCACAGGGACACCCTGCCCCCCCAGGGGCCCCCTCGGAGTAGTGGGACATACCCCCATTTTTGAGATGCACCGTTCCCCTCCCCCCTCTATTTTTGGGGCACTCCATCACCCCCCACTAACCCTAATTCCTCCCCCCCCAATTTTGGAACCCCTGCACCTGTGCCCACCCCCAGCCCCCACAGTGTAGTTGTGGAACACAGCCCCACATCGGCTCCAGGCCCCACTGCAGCCCCAGTTTCTCCTCTTCCCCCCTCTCTTCACACTCAGCTCCATCCTCCTGTGGGGGAAGGACAGTGCCCCACTGCTATGGAGCAGCGTGATGGGGCAGTGCTGAGCCCACCTCAGTGCCCCATAGCACTGCTTTGCGGTGTGGGAGTGGGTGCCATGATCAGCTGTGGGGCAGTGCTGTGGGGCAACTGTGGGGCTCACCATGCAGATATGGGGCAGCCAGGTCAGGCCATAGGGCATGTGGGGCAGAAGAATGAAGGCAGTGAGGTTGGGGTGGAGGGCACTGGATGGGGGGGCCGCACCATCTGCACCTGGAGCAGAATCTGGGGGAGATGGGGGGGAAATGAAGGGCAGTGGGGGGGTCAGTGGTTGAGTGTAGGGGGGTTGGGGGTCAGTAAGGGGGTCAGTGGGCTGTGGGGCAGGGGGTGGAGCAGGGGGCAGTGTGGGACAGCACCTGGTAGAAGTGCCGCAGCACTGCACTGTGGGTCTCTCCTGAGGTGAAGCTGAGATTAAGGGGTGGAGTCGTCCTGCCTGATGGGGGAAGGGGGATTCATGTGGGGCACGGGGGGTCCCATTCCAGTGACCCCCTGGGGAGATTTGGGGTGCGGGGGAGTCCTGGGGATGTTCCCCTCCCTCACCAGGTGACCACCACCCCCATGCTGTAGCGCACGGGGACACTCCACATCACTGCATTATCACCCTGCGCCTCCGGAGCCTCACTGGGGCTGTGGGGACAGGCAGCCAGGTCACCGCAACAACGTCACCACAACAATGTCACCACAACAATGCCAACCCCAACAATGTTGCCCAAGCGTCACTCCCTGATATCACCCTTCTGTGATACCCCATCATGATCCCCAAGGTCTCTCCCTGATATCAACCTGCTGTCACCTCAACAGTGTCACCCCAGTGTCACCCCTGTGTCACTCCCTGATGTCAACCCCAGTGACATGCCAACATCACCCCCCAGTGTCACCCCCCAGCGTCACTCCCTGGTGTTACTCCGCACTGTCACCCCCCCAGCATCACTCCTGCTGTCAACCCACACTGTCCCCTCTGTCCCCCCCGTCCCCCTGTCCCTCCACCCCTCTACATCCCCCCATCCCCCGCTGTACACTCTGCCATCCTCCCATGTCCCCCCGTGCCCACCTGGCACTGCCCTGGCCCCCAGCTGCAGTGTGGTGCCCCATGAGTGGTTCAGTGTCACCTCCATCAGCAGCTGCAGGGACAGCCCAGCGCTGTGTCCCCTCTGTGTCCCCGTGTCCTGCCATGTACACGTGACCTCACTGTGGTGTTGGCGTGCAGCACAGGGTGGCCCATGTGGCACACCAGTGTCCCCGCCGCTGTCCCCGCTGTCACCAGTGCTGCTGCCGGCACCTGGCAGTAGTTGATGGACACCAGGGACGTGATCTTGGGGGATGTGGGGACATTGGGGGACACTGGGGACATTGAGGAGACACTGAGGGAAGTGGGGACTGGGGGACATTGGACATAGGGACATGGAGAGGGACGTTGTGGGGACACTGGGGACGTTGGGGTGTGTGGGGACATGGGGACCGACACTGGGGACATTGTGGGGACATGGGGACAGGTGCCCTCACCAAGGCGGGCCTGGCCCTGTGGAACACCGTCCCCGGGGGCTGCTGGATGGTGATGGTGGCCCCATGCACATCCTCACCACAGTCATGTTGGCCACGTGGCCGCCCAGCAGCAGCGTGGTGCCGGGCGTCACCGTCACCGCCAGGTCAGGCTGGCGGAAAACAGAAGGAGCTGCATCTCTGGACCAGAGATAAGGGAGCTCTGCTGAGTCTTTGTCTGAGGAAATGGGAGGTCCTGCCTGGAATCGATCACTGAGCACATAACGGACTTCTGGGAAACTTGCACATACGTAACATAGCTCTGAGAAACTTCTGCATATGTCACACAACTCATGTGCATGAACTGAAGATCTTTCGTGTAAGTAGTGAGGAACAGGAGGATTACCGCCACGCAGCCAGCGCTGCTGTGAAGGAATGTCTGCTTTCCAGCTCTCTGGGTCCAGCACCTCACAGTGTCACTGACAGCTCCAGCATTCCACTCGTGTGCCCTCGAGTCTATGGGACGACCCAAGGACGCCTCCACAGTGCACTGCAGAACCCTGGGAGGCTCTGGGTGTCCATTCAAGTGTACTGGAATATACTGGGTGGGTCCTCGGAGTCCAGTAGAATACGTTGGGAAAGCGGTGAAGAACCCCAGAGCGTGCTGAGGAGCTGGGAAAGGGCTCGGGGATGTCTCTGGGCTGCCCACAGCACACTCCGTAGCTCTGGGACGCATCTGGGGGCCCTGAAAGACTTCTGGAGCACACAGGGGGCACTGGGACCGATGGGAGTGAACCGACATACGGCTCCTTGCCAAGTAGCTGTGAAGTCAGCAGTGTTTGGGACAGCAGCTGCTGGCGGGGCTGTATTATCACTCAGGCACCAATAATCGGTTGTTAATTGCCACCTCCTGCCTGGTTACCAAGAACAGGTGAGTTCTATGGGGAGCGCGTTCTGGAGATGATTTGTCTTTTCTCCACCTCTGCTATGGCTCCAGAAGTCCCACGTCATGCTGGAGCAGAAACGGGCGCTGTGGTGTGTCAGCAAGCCTGGATTCAAGGAGTGTAGGGGCTGCGCAAAATACGCACGCTGCAGCCTCCCTGTTTCTTTGGGGCTTGGGATTGATACTTGAGCCAAAAGGCCACACGCTGCCATACAGCCAGGTGCCAGGTTCACCCTTGTAGGACACCGAATTGTAAAATATTTTCATGGTGGTCTTTAATGGCAAAGCGAGCAGATGATACCGGTTTCTCACCAGGTAGCTGTAAGCTGACCCCGGCAGTTCAGCAAGTAACACTCGCTCCTCTCACACTGCTAATCTCAACCCTCTGCTGTGCAGGCCACACACGCGGCTTCTCAGTGTCTTGTTGTGTTAGAGGAGCACGGATTTCAATACTATCTATTAGAAATGTCACCAATTGTCTTTGACGACTGACTGGAATCGAAATATGTGGGCCATTGTAGCTCATCTGTTGATAAATCCTCCCTTGCCGGACAGGCAGACCCAGTTGCCTGCCAGCCATTACTCTTTTTTTTTTTCCTTCATGCCTGTATGGGAACTGTTGGGTCATGGCCCGAGCTGGTGATTGAGCACCTGGTGAGGGGTGTAGCCAGCCCTGCAAGCACAGGTGGAAGCAATTCACCTGTGGGACCCGATGGGGCTGAGCCTGGCTCCACCCTTCCCTGACCACATTTAAGGGCTGGCAGCTAGAGAAGTGTCTCTACTTGGAGACTGCTTCCTTTGGGGTGAGCTCTGGTCCTTAGAAAGGGGTAAGTGAGTTCTTCTTTATTATAGGGCTGCGATTTCTGCCTTTTTTGGGGGATCTGAAACTGGTTTGAAGCAGCTGTATCTGCCATGTGTATCCTTACAATGCCCTTCCCTTCTTTGCTACGGGAGATAAAGGGATTATCTTCAATTCTTTGAATCCTGTTGAAGGGGTTGATGTAGGTTTTTTTTTTTTTTTTTTTTTCCACTACTGCCTTGTTTCTGTAGTGCTTCCGTCAGTCCTAAGATAGCACTAGCAGGCTGACCACGTATTGCCGCTCTGGGAATGCCTTGAGCTAATGCCTTTTTCCACAAAGGAGTTCTGCAGTCCTGAAATGTTGATTGCATGTTTGTTTTAAATCCATTTCCTTGTGATTGAGTCTCTGTTCCCGGTTTCACAGATCTCAGCTTATGATCTCTGCTCTGGGGCTTTAAACTTTGTCTACTAGCATGTTGTTGCAGCCCAGTTCACAACTGTAACTAATGGTGCCATGCATTCATTCTGCCCATGCAGAGAGTTATCGAAAGGTATTCAGTGCATCATTCTTATGTCCTGATTTATGTTCTGTGTCTCTCTTGATCTCAGCCCACTTTGTAGCTCAGTAGGGATTAAGGATAACAGAGGCTCCTCTAATCAGTGGTTTCAGCATTGTGAAATATACTGGAGCAGATCACGACCCACTCATTATTGCATTGCTTGTATGCAGGCAGCTTTAGTGCTGGCTGTGGGAGGCTCATTTAGAGATTGACCGGGGGTTGCAAGGGGTTCACCTCGCTCTGTGGGGTGTATTCTCTCAGCTCAATAAGTTACGTGGCTGGTGACAGAGCCAGGTACACCTACCAGGCCAGGACCTGAGCTTAAGAACACTCCTGGAACCCAGTAGCTATTTTATTAACCCTCTCTTGGCATAATATGGCTTCCACCACTCAAGCAGACTTGCCAGGAGTGTCCTGTTCAAGTTTCACCTGGTTCTCTGCTGTATCTCTCTTGTAAATCTGTCAGTGGTAATGGATCCCAGGGGACAGTTCCCATAGGACATCATGGTTGACCACCCTGGGCTCCTACAGTTCTTGCTGTTTTAATGGCAAGTCTGCCTTCATCTTCAGAGGGATTTATGGGAAACAAAGGATTGTTCTCTTCTCAACATCAGTAGTTGTGATCACGTGCAGAAATCTC
Source organism: Numida meleagris (assembly GCF_002078875.1). Lineage (NCBI taxonomy): Eukaryota > Metazoa > Chordata > Aves > Galliformes > Numididae > Numida > Numida meleagris. The sequence goes on from NC_034415.1 coordinate 30,178,315, forward strand.
CATCCCAGTCTTCAGGGGACACTATTAGGTTCCTTCCTAATCTGTATGATTTGTGAACCCTTACCCTTCTCCCTCCCATCCCCTGGCCACCATTCAATAGCTAGCTCTGCAGCTGCAGGACCTGACAGCTGGAAGAAGCGAGGCCCCTGGTCTGCTGAATACTGGGACTGGCACGGAGCGGCTCTGTGACCGATGTGGAACGTGCCAGTGGGGATCACCCTGACCAGAGTACTTGGTGAGTTTCCAGGGAGCCACTGTGCACGTAGGCTTCCCTGCCTGCCCGATCACACCCTGGCCATCGACTTCCTTCATGTCACCATGTCTCATGGCTTCAGGCATCTTATCATAGAATCCTTGGAGTCGGAAGGGACCTTGAATGGCCATCTAGTCCAACTCCCCTGCAATGAAGAGGGACATCCACAGCTCCATCAGGCTGCCCAGGGCTTGAGCCAGCCTTGCCTTGAAAGTCTCCAGGGACAGTGC
>NC_034415.1:30179348-30180500 GCF_002078875.1 Numida meleagris
AGAGGGCTGGGATCACCTCCCTCGACTTGCAGGGCAGTCCCTTCTCTATTGTACTGCATTCAACTGGTGGCAGTGGAGAACTGCGGTGCCCCCAAGTGGTGCAAGAACTCCACAGAGTTTTGTGGCTCTTTGTGGATACAGCAGAAAGCAGGGGAAAGTAGCAGGAATCCACATCCCACTGATATGGGAAAAACACAGCACCTGATCGCCTGCCGATCCTTGCCCAGATGCTGCTCAGCGATGAGAAGCTGCATTTCCAGGATTGCCTCAGAACCCAGCTTTGCTGACTGGCTGCTGGTTGCCCAAAGAGGTAAGGACAATGTGCACAGACCAATGTTGACCCATTAGATACTGTGGCAGAACGTAGTGCTCCTAGAGTGTGTTACAGCACTTCAGGGTGCCCTGCAGGCTGCCTGTGGCTCTCCTCTCACCTTTTCCCTGCTTTCCTTGGGTGTACTCCTTGCTTTGCCCTATTCTTCATGTTGCCTTCCTCTGTGTTGCTCAGGCAATGCACTTTCTATGTGAGTATGGAATCCTGGAGCACTGCAGTTGTACAGGAGAGTTATCCAGTCAGGCTGCATTGCTGTGCTTGGTGCCTCAGACCTCGCCTTGGGTTCTAGAGCCTGGAAGCGGGTGGTGCTGGGGGCCCTGACTGGCAGGGAGTCGGATGGCACTGGGGGGGGCCGATGGGCTGGGAGGCAGCGTTAGTTTTAACCTTGACCTGAACCCCAGGCTTAAAAGAGCTCTAAAGATGATTGTATTAATCAACAATGTAAGTCTCAACCTAATCCTTAACCTGGTGATAAAAATGTATCTAACCCTAAATGTAGCAATAAAAATAATACTAAAAGTTTACAGTAAAAGTAACATGAACTGTAATTGTAATGCAAAAAACAGTCATGAAAATAAAGGCTATCTTAACCCAGAAAGTAACAGTAATCATAACCGTAATGACCCTAACAAAAATTAATATACCTTTGCCCTGAAAATCTGCGAAAACTGATCCAGATGAGTCACCATAGAAGTAATGCTAGCAGTAATCTGAATCCTGAAGGTAACAGACAGCGTGTACCCCCACTGTGTGCCATGGCACCGCAGAGGGCTCCCAGGGGTTCTCAGTGCTCCCTGCACAACTCTGGGGGCAGCTGTGAG
>NC_034415.1:30183930-30184877 GCF_002078875.1 Numida meleagris
GCTCCCTGCACAACTCTGGGGGCAGCTGTGAGGCACCTGTTCCTTCTACGCAGGTGAATGAAATGCTTTAGATCTGTGAACTTGGGTAGAAAACTGCAGTTTGCATTGATCTTTGTGGAAGCGAGGTAATGGTCCACATGAAACTCCAAACTGCAGCTTTGTGCGGTGACAGCCTGTAGATTTGCTAGGGCCTAAATTTACCCATTTTACTGCATTAAAAAAACAAACAAAAATAAAATGTGTGGTGCAGGAAACACTTATATAAATAAATACATTCAAATAGGAACAAGACAGAATAAGGTAAGACTAATGTGGCCCTGTGATTTCTGCTAACACGCCTTCATTACTGTTAAATTTGCTCGGTAGCTCAATTTCAGTGCATGAATATTTAAAAACAATGTAATGGAGGCTGCAAAAAAAAAAATAAAGAAAAGAACAGCATGACACCATGATTGTTTTTTTTAAACTGATATTCATAAGTAAATAGCACAGGTTTCTTGGGCTTTGAAGGCGTTTTCCTCGGCTTTTTCCTTTTTTTTTCCTTCGTCTTCCCCCCCCCAGCCCCCCTTCTTTATTCCCTCCTGTTCTAACGTTGTGTTTTTGTCCTGTTCTAAAAAGCAAGAGCGAGCGGAAGGCCGGGGGGGAACCGTGGTACGGGCCGCGTGAATGGCACGGAAGTTGTTTCCGCCGTCTGTGCTGCCACCGTGTGGTCAATCCGCGGCAGTGCCGCTGTCTCGGTTTGGTGTGGCAGGCAGCAGGACGCATGCGCATGGGTATGCGGAAGTGGCGCGTGTCCGTTGTGGTCGCTCTGCGTAGCTAACCCGCCAATCTCTAGTGTGCTTAGTCCTCCAGGCGGCAGTGCGCATGCACCCGAGAGCGTACGCGCGGCACCCGTTTCTCCGAGGCGCTGAGGTGCGGTCGAGCAGACGGTGCTTGGACCGCCGGCT
>NC_034416.1:0-2996 GCF_002078875.1 Numida meleagris
TATCTTTAAGATTGAGGTAACTGTTAATGTTACTTTTATCGTATTTTTCTCTATTAGCTTTAGTGGATTTTTAGGATAAGTATATAACACTGATTTTTAGTAGCATTATGGTTATAAGTGATGTAAGTTAAAGGATTAAGGTTACGGTTAGTTGAACAGTTTTTTTTGTTGTTGTTGTTTTTTTTTTTTTTTTTAACATTACGATTAGGCTTAAGGTTACCTAGAAAACTTCAGGCATTGTTTTTATTGCTACACTGAGCATTAGAGATTTTTTAACATCCAGTTAAGGGTTAGGTTTAAAGTTACATTGTGGGTTAATATAATTATCTCCAGAGCTCTCACTAAAGTTAGGGTTGAGGTCAAGTCTAACATGAACTCTGCCTCTCAGCCAATCCCAGTGAAGAAAAGGCAAGCAGAAAACCCAAGGGAACACCAAGGCAAAGGCAAAGAGAACGGCTAGGGAAGGTAAAGACAAGGGCAAAGGCAATTAGAACACCGAAGGGAAAGCCAAAATGAGGGCAAGAGTAAGGGCAAGGAGAACACCGCACGGAAGTCCCAGGCGAGGGCAAAGACCAAGGGGACCGCGCCACGGAAGGCCTGGGCGAGGGCAAAGGCAATGAAAACACCTAAGAAAGGCAAAGGCAACAGAAGCACCACAGAAAAAAAATCAAGGCAAAGCAAGGGCAAGGACAACCACCAAGGGAAAGCCAAGGAAGAGGCAGAGGCAAAGAGAACTCAGGAGGAAAATCGCAGGCAGCCATCAGGGTATCCTAAAGCGCCCTGACAAGCTCTGGGAGCACTATGTTGAGCCACGCTATGTCATGGGTAAACACTGGTATGCGTACATTGTCCTTACCTGTATGGGCAACCAGTTACCAGACAGACAATTTGGGTTCTGGGGCATCCCAGGAAATCCAGCTTTCCATTTCTTGCTGACTTCATGAAGAGCCACAGATCTCCATGCAGTTCTGGCAGTGCCCAGGAGCACCACAGTTCCTTGCTGCCACCCGTTGAAACAATACAATAATGAAGGCTCTGCCCCGCACATGCAGGGGCTGCACCTTGTGCACATTCCTCTTACCAGCAGCACCACAGCGAGACGCCTGGGACTGTGAGACACAATGACACAAAGGAGTTTGGAGATCAGGGCACGGTTGGGGCTGGTGGGGAATTCCACGTGCTGATCAGCTCTGGGAAACCTCACCGAGCGCAGCTGTCGGTACGATCCACAATGGTCACAGGGCCTCTCTCTCTCTCTCTCTCACAGGTCCCAGTGTTCGGCAGACCAGAGGCCTCGCTTTGTCACACCATCGGGTCCCACAGCTGCAGGGATAGCTATTTAATGGGGGTTAGGGATGGGAGAAAGAGGGGTGGGTGTTCAGGTACCGTACAGATTAGAGAACTAATAGCATCTCCTGACAACTGGGATGGAGATACCTGGGGTGATCCTGATTACAGTGGTCCAGAAGAGGACAATCCCTTCTTTTCTGTAAAAATAAAGCCAGATCTGCTGTTAAAACAGGAAGAACCATAGGACCCTGGGATGGTCAGCCACAATGTGCTCTGATGGCTATGCGCTGGGATCGAGTAGCATTGACAACTTTGTAAGGGAAATATGGGAGAGAACCAGGCAAAACAGGAACAGAACATCTGTGGTCAGCATGCTCGAGTGATGACGACTGTATTATGCCGAGTGAGGATGAAGCCAAGGGCTACTGGAGTCCAGGAGTTTTCTTCAGCTTAGGACCCAGCTGATGCACCTCACTCAATCACCAGCCATGTAGCTTATGGGGCTGGGAGAACAGACACCATGGAGCGAGGTGAGCCCCTTGCAACCCCCATTCCATGAGCCTCCCACAGCCATCGCTAAAGCTGCCTGCATACAAGCAATGCACAAACGAGGGGCTCGTGATGTTCCATTACCTGCTCTGGTAGATTTCCCAGTGCTTAAGCCACTAATTAGAGGAGCCCCAGCAATCACAGAACCCTTCAACCCCATTGAGTTGTGAGATGCGATGAGATCAAGAGAGACACAGAACATAATTTAGTACGTGATCATGAGGCACAGAACGGCCTTAAACAACTCTCTGCATGGGTGGAATTAATGCATGGCACTGTTCACTGCAGTCATGAAATGGGCTGGGACGATGCGGGAGCAGAGAAACTGAGTTTGGAGTCCGAGGGCGAAGATATTAAGGTGAGAACCATGAAAGACAGAACAGAGGCTCCAGCAGAAGGAAGCGAGGTTACAAGTAAAGGTGCAAACAGGATCCTGAGAATGCAGAACACTTTTGTGGAACAGGGCAGCAGCTCCAGGCAGTCCCAGAGCTGCAATGCTCGGTCAGCTGACCAGCATTACCAGGGGATTAATTGAAGCGTTCCAGAAATGAGGCTGTAGTGAAAGGAAGGAACGCACATTGGCTCCTCCATCACCAGGTCAGAGAAAGGGAAATAACCCCTTCATCCCCTTTAGAGAACTGAAGGGCATCGTAGGGACACACACAGCAGATACAGCTACTTAAAAGCAGTTTCAGATCCCCCAAGAAAGGCAGAGACCCCAGCCACAAAAAGAAAGAAAAAAATTTCATACACCTTTCCAAGGACCAGGGCTCACCCCACACTCCAAAGGAAGCAGCCTCCAGGTACAGATGCTGCCCCTACAGCTGCCAGCCCTTAAATGAGCCCAGGGAGGGATGCAGCCAGGCTCCACCCCTCCAATCCCACAGCTGAATGGCTCCCACCTGTGCTGGCAGGGCTGGCTACACCCCTCACCAGGTGCACAATCACCAGCTCAGGCTGGGACCTGACAGTTCCCATACTGGGATAAAGGAAAAAAAAAAAAAAAAGAGTACAAAAACATCCAGCAATAAGGGGTCAAAAGTTGGGATTTTGGTTAAAAACTGGGAATTTGGGGTTAAACACGGGCATTTTTGTGGTCAGAAATGGCAGAATTGGAGTTAAAAGAGGAGGATTTGTGGGTCAAAACTGGGGATTTT
>NC_034416.1:5127-28078 GCF_002078875.1 Numida meleagris
TACGCCACTTCCGCTTCTCGGCGCGCATGCGCGCTCGTGCCTGGTGGACTAATCACAATAGAGATTGGCGGAACAGAAGGTACAACTCATAGCTCTGACTGGATTAGTGCCTGCATGCACGGTTAAGGAGTGTTTGTGGAATGTTTTGTTGACAAGGGATGTTAGAAGCTGTAATAAATAATTTGGATCATTCACATCTGAGTCTGTGTCTGACTGCCACGGAAGTCCTTCTCCCCTTTCTTCCCCATGCCTTCCCCCTGCAATGGCTCGGTGTTCTGCCACTATTGTCACCTGACAATCGTTAAAAAAAGTACTTTCCAAACACACTGGATCAGACTGCATACTACCACAAATTGGAGAAAACAAATATAGTATTATGTATTAATATATAGTACTATGTATTAATAATAAACTCCTACCTGCTTGAAAACTGATAACAGTTCCTCATCCTGGAGTAACTCCTGAATGCAACCTGGACTTGTGTTCATGGATTCAGCATCAGAAGTTGCTCCAGCATATTGGATCTGAGTCTTCGACTTCTACTTTGAGTTGTAGTGTAATCAAGAACACCAAAAAATCTGTCTGTTCCTTTCAAAACAAAATATATTAGAAGCAAACGTACTCAGAAAAATAAGGGCAGTAAACATCAAATGACATTTCCAGGTAGCTACTTACCATGCAAATGTTATGAACTACAGCAGCTTACCAAATTAACAGTGAAGCTGATGGCAGCGCACTACTGCTCAGTTCCTTTGACTCAAAGGTAACTGTGGCATTTGCTGCATTCAGAGAACATTGCCCTGAGGGTACCAATCTCAGAGTGGTTCCCACAGCTACAAATGAAGCAGCAGGGTAAAAAAAAAGGGACTCGGGGGAGGACAAAACTATTTTTACATCCCACTTTTCCTGAAGCATAGAGCTGCCAGCATACTTTCTGAGCACCACCAAAACAAAACAAAACAAAGCAAACAAACAAACAAAAAGAGCAGCAATAGAAACATAAGGACAACTTTCTTTCCACATGCAAAGCTCTTGTGAGCAATCCTGGGTTACCCAATGTACTCTAGGACGCACAAATGGACTCCCAGAGCCTGTGTCCCCTAATGTGCCTTACAGGCTTCCCAGTGTGCCCTAGAGGCTTCCAAGGATGCTGAAGCAGGCTCTTGGGCATTCTACTATACTCCCTGATCTTCTCGGTGCGCTCTAGGGTTCCACAGAGACTTTTGAGTGTACCCCAATGTACTCCAAGCATGCCCCAGTATGGTCTGGGCCATACCAGGTTGTTTCCTGAGCTCCCTGCACCACTATAGGGCACCCTGGCATTCACTGAGAACCTCTGGGCTCATTCTGCGGTGCCATTGCATACTGTGTGTATACACGTGGATGTGTGTGCTGCCCTTACCTCTCTGGGCACCCAGCAGCTCATCAGCAAAGTCAGGACCCGGAACACTGCAGGAAACATGGTTTTCCATTGCAACACAGTATGTCAGAAAGCAGAGGCATGCACAAAAGCAGCATTCTTTCTCCGGGGCAGTAGCACAGGGCTGATTTTCTGGCCTGTTTCTTGTCTTTTCTGCACAACTCCCAGGAATCCCATGTTGCCCAAAGGACCTACCGCACTGCTTGACCATTCACACCTCGCAGGAGAGCCTCTGCTCTACTACGCATGCACGGAGCAGTGCTTGCAATACTGAATTGTGTTCAGTAGGGAACAGCAGCAACCGCCGCAGCGCTGATGCGTACGCGCAGTGCTGGGGAGGGCACCTATCAATAAGACATGGTGATGAGCCAATCAGATGTCACCCTACAATGCTCCCTGAATTCCTCAGTGTGCTCTATGGCTCCCCAGTGTACCCTACTGCAGTCTAAGTACACCCCAGTATGCTCTGGGCTACACTAGACTGCTCCCAGAGCTCACTAGGCCACTCCAGGGCATCCTAGGGCACACTGAGAACCTCTGGGAGCTTTCTATGGTGCCATCACATACAGTGGGTGTACACGTGGATGTGCGTGCTGCCCGTACCTCTCTAGGCATATAGCAGCCCATCAGCAAAGTCTGTTTCAGGCCATTGTGGGAAATGTGATTTTCCATCATGGTGCAGCACGCGGGTAAGCAGAGGCAAGAGACGACGAAGCTGTGTTCTTTCCACCACTGCCTCGGAGTACACCTCCCTGCCCGTTTCCTGTCTTTTCTGCATGTACGGCAGCGCCTGCAGTACCAGATTCCGTTCATCAGGAGGCAGCGGTGAGGGGCGCAGCGCCAGCGCGCACAGAGCGATTAGAATTAGAGGCGTTACCTCCGCTTTTCCGCGCGCATGTGTGTTACTGCTTGGAGGCTCAAATACCATCGCAATGGGCGGACTAACGCCACAGAGTGATTACCGCAGAGACGCTATTTTCCAGCTTCCCGTGGCCACCCATTGGCTCAGTGTCGCGGCAAGGAGGGGGGCAGGGGGGAAAGAAAGCATGACGTGAAAGTAAATTTTATTAAAAAGCATTGTACAGAGAAGTTAATAGGTTAATCCTCGTCAGAGGAATAAAATATATTAACACAGAAACCATTGAAACTCCAGGTATTGTTAAAATACCCAAAAGCTAAAATAAAAACATACATCAGGGGACTTAGCAAACTGTAAAATAAGGGAAAGCACTTCCATTTATTTATTTAAACTGCTAGTACTGTCTAGACTTCTTGAATAGTCTGGTACTTAGAAGAGCACACCAATGCCTATTCTTTCAAACGTAAGTAATGTAACTTGAAGCTATGTGTGCTGTTGAAAAAGCCAAAGTTAAATTCATTTAGTGCAATTATTAGAATTTGGCTTACATTTTCTTTATACATCATGGAGTCCTTGGCAGCGAAGTTTTAGTAATTGATCAACCCCAGCTTCAGTATGAATTTTTTTTTTTTTATAGTAAAGCCCTTTTTCACGGTACAATGTTTTCATCATTTTAGCATGAGCTTAAGGTGTGGTTGGGGGAGGGGGGGAGGAGGAGAGAAGGAGATGCTTGTGAACTCTTCACCATTTGGTTGCAGAAGAACAGGACTACACCATTCAAGGCGGATGAAAAACTGGGGAAGGACCCTGGAAAACAACTACAGGAAATTCTGTGGTTTTGTTGCCACTTGAATATACACTGAAAAGGGAATGACCAGGGGTCAAACCATGTGTTAGAAATACAGAAGTCTGGTAAGGTATTCAAGGCTTAAACAGCCTCTCAGCATATGTGGCAAGGGTTTCTTTGTGTCTATTAAGAGAATTTAACCTGAATAAGAATGTATTTAAGTGAAGTAACATCATTCTGAAAGAATGTTAGGTACAAATGAAGAGGCCAAATTTGCTTCACAGAGCAGAAATGCCATAGTTTTGTAGTAAAAACTGTTCTTCAGATAGTTGCCTCCTCTGACAGAGCAAGGAATCAGTGTTTCATAATTATCTCTCAAGTCTCTCAAGAAAGATGTATGGGAGGAAAGGGCCAAGGCTGTCACCAGAAGAGCTCTCCAGTTAACTTCCTTAATTAGAGAACTGCCTGTTAGATAACAGATTACTAGTTCCCTGAGATAATGCTTCTCTCCATCCCTCTGCCCTCAAGACCCTTGAATATATATATATGGATTTTTGTCTCACTGGAATAGTTTGATTCTTTCTCAACAACATCTCACTACTCATATGACTGAACTTCAGAAAGGATGTGCAAACAGATTTGTAAACAGTAATATGTGATTGATAGAAATACAGTATGTCATATACACTTTTTTTCCTTTTTTTAAATAACAAAACCTTGTTAAACACAAGGACACAAGAGGCTAGTTTAAACAAAAACAATAATACAAAACTGTCATACAAAATTAGGAAATGGTGCATCCTTAAGCATGCTGCAGTCTAGAACTCTAGAGATCCCCAAGAAATGAAGAACCTAGCAAAGCAATAGTGAAATAAGAACAGCTAGGACTAACCTTGTCTATTTCAGGACTGTAAATCAGTTCTAAAAGTCTATGCTTCTATACACACTACTTCATTGCAAACCATTCACTCACTCTCCAATGTCACTAGTTCTTAAATTTATGAATATCTATCACAAAAGTATGCTGCTTTAATGCATGCAGATTGGAGGAGTCCATATGCTAGTCTTTAACCCTGTGTATATCTTCCTTTAAACTCAATAGGAATTGCTCTGAGCAGGGTACACAGTATGCAGTCTCTCTGACATATAAAACCAGAACACAGAATATTTGTGTTAGGAAATATGCATAAAGATAGAGAGTTGGGGCACTACTGCCATGTGGTAAAGGGAGCATGAGGTCACGCTATCCTCCACTATCATTATCTCCCAGAAAGCAATTCCGAGTAATACAGCTTACAGAATTCTCTCTTTACATCTTTTCAGTGGCATATAGTCCACATTCTGTCTGCCCTGCTTACAGATGTTTATTTGGTTATGAAACATTAAAATGGGAGAATACTGACTGAACTTGGCATAACTTGTAGCACTACATTCAATAAAATACTTGTGTACTTTATGGCAGAGTTTGGAAATTAATGGCAATATATGTGCCTTAGCCAGCAAAATCATTTTGTGTGGATTTACAGAGTCCCCACCATATGGCATAGTTCTGACCAGTGACTTAGGGTTTCACTGTTCTTTTTTAAACAAGCAAAATTCCCAATATTATCACAGTATTATAGTAGTAGAAGTATAGTAATAGTATAGTAGTAGAAGAAAACTTGGGCTAAAAAAAAAAAAAAAAAAAAGAGGTCAGGCACTCCCTGTCTCCTGAAGTTAGTGAAAATAATATACAGTACCAAAGATCAACCATGTTGGTGACAAAATCAGAATTAGAAATAAGTAAGTCAGAAGTCCCAGCTCCATAGGTGGGTCACTACCATCCTCCCTGTGGGAGAAACGGTTACATGAGATGAAACAGATACAGGGAGGGGTCTGCAGGATCCTGCAATCAGGATTCTTCTGGTACACATGCAGAGGAAGAAGAAAACATGGGTGAAATAAAACTAATTTCAAAATGGGTTATTAAAAGATATAACAATAGGAAGTTTTGGTTAGGGAGAAAAAACAACACAAAAACATGACAGTTCTGGTGAATTGCATCATTTTTAAGTTGACACTGTTCCCAGTATGTTATTGAACTTCCCTGTAATCCAGTCAAGGATATGTCTGCCAAAGGAGATTTTTGCTGTAGAAACCAGAAAGAGGAGCTGTGCAGAATGGCTACTGTTGCAGTCTGTGGGCTCGCTGGTTTTTATCTTAGAGCGCAGAAGGACCACTAATGTGTTCATGTGAGTCAGTCAGAAATCTGACTGCTGAAAATAATACCACATTAAGATGTTAAAACATCACACATTATGTCATTTTTAGTAATTCATACACAGCCTATAACCGGATCCCTTTTCCAAATTTTAAGCCAAATTTGATTGAATGTACAGTCAAACTCCAGTAAATCAAAATTCGCTTGTGTCCTTAATGCACTGAATTCTTGTATAAACATTTTTGCCCCTGAACATTTCCAGTATTAAAAAAGAAAGGGGTTAAAAAAAAAAAAAAAAGCACCATTTGATACCTAAGCCCGTGAAATTTTACTAGCCTGGAAAATTGTTCTTTAGTAAAACAAACAGATTTTTTCTGCATTTCAAATGGTCTCCTGTTATCAGAAGAAAATTGAATAATCTTTTAGTAACATCTATTTTTAAAAAGAGGACATAAAAGTACCTGTGGTAATCACATGTGGCCAATAAGCATAGCCTGGTGTCTAGGATACTCACATAAGAATTCTATATTGCTTAGGAATCCAAAAAATGGAATGATTGAAACATTAAACTGTAGCACCGTTAATACTTATTTTCCTAAAACATCCTAAGGACCAGAAAAAAATTAAAACAGAACAGGAACGTTGTGCTTACATTGTATTGATAGAAAACAATGGGTCGGTCATAGTTGTGTCTGTACTTCAGTAAAGTCTGGCCACATTTACAGTTCTACTGGAATGGTATTGGAAAAGGTCACACTTTGCTCAGCAGTTTTCTGAGTTTCATTCATCCTGCTTCCTTTTGGGCTTTTTGGGATTCCGAGATCGGCTTTTTGCTTTGCAGAGAGGACATATTGGTGCATTCCGATGAATTTGTTGGTGACAGGATAAACAGGCCTGAAATGCAACATTGCAGCCTTTTGTTATAAACATTTAAGTGGCATTGATACATTAGCATCATATTCTAAGATACAGCACAGAAAAAAATAACAAAGACTTCATGCTTTCAAAGGCAAACCAATGCCAATTTTTATTTCCAGGTCTCTGAAAAACAAGACCATTTCATTGAAGTGAAACTACAGCTCAGCAAACGCATGGTTCAGGCCTGTATTAATAATTTCAGCATGAAATTTATTTTTGTTTAAGCTTTCCATGTGTTTTAAAGATGTCTACATGGGTAACATCTCATTGAGTCAGAGATGTTATGGTGAAAGCTGACTGCAGTTTCACAGAATTCAAGGCAGAGAGGGTGATTAGATGAATTCTATATATTTAACACAAGATACAGCACTCTACTGCTTTGTTTCATACTAAACTATTTAACTTCCATTTGAATGAAGCATATTGCTCTCAGAAAGGCTTTTACTGACCTAACCCGAAACATGAAGTACATAACTATGAAATATACTTACCCCAGTTTACCTCCCTATTCAGTGAATCTTTGGAACCTGAATGAGATAGATACCCCTATGGAATTACTTCTCTTTTCTTACAGACTACAGAAAGAGCTGAGTGTAACTGTTAATGGTAGTACAACTCTCATAAGTGCATATGTATGGATTAATTCAACCTAACCATTAGTCTTGCATTGCTATGGAGAGTCTTGGGTCATAAATTAGTCAAAATAAAGTAGAGCCTTGTCCTTAATCCTTGATGACTGGTGCTACTAGTTTAAGTCTACTGGGGTTGCTACCAATATGGAGACATAGAATTGCTCAGGTTGGAAAAGACCTTCAAGATCATCAAGTCCAACCACAACCTAACCATAATACTCTAACAACCCACTGCTAAATCATGGCCCTGAGCACCCCACCCAAATGATTTTTAAACACATTCAGGGATGTTGACTCAACCACCCCACCGGGCAGCCTGTTCCAGTGCTTAACAACCCTTTCTGTGAAGAAGTTTTTCCTGATATCCAACCTAAACCTCCCCTGGCACAACTTGAGGCCATTTCCCCTTGTCCTGTCACCTGTCACCAGTGAGAAGAGACCAGCCCCGCTCTTGTCACAATCATCTTTCAGGTATTTGAAGAGAGCAATGAGGTCTCCCCTCAGCCTCCTCTTCCCCAGACTAAACAGCCCCAGTTCCTTTAGTCTGTCCTCACAGGGCATATTCTCCAAGCCTTTCACAAGCCTTGCTGCCCTTCTTTGGACCTGCTCCAGCACCTCAATGTCCTTTCTGTACTGAAGCGCCCAAAACTGAACACAGTACTTGAGGTGGGGCCTCACCAAAGCTGAGTACAGGGGCAGGATGACTTCCCTAGTCCTCCTCAACACACCATTTCTGATACAAGCCAGAATGCCATTGGCCTTCTTGGCCCCCTGGGCACACTGCTGGCTTATATTCAGCCGACTGTCCATCAGCATACCAAGGTCCCTTTCCATAATGCAGCTTTCCAGCCACTCCTCCCCAAGTCTGTGGGGTTGCCTGCGGTTGTTGTGACCAAAGTGCAGGACCCGACACTTGGCCCTATTGAAACTCATACAGTTTACCTTGGCCCATCGTTCCAGTCTATCCAGGTCCCTCTGTAAAGCCTTTCTACCCTCTGGCAGATCAACATTCCCTCCCAGCTTGGTGTCATCTCCAAACTTACTGAGGGTGCACTCTATCCCTTCATCAAGATCATTAATAAAGACATTGAATAGAAGAAGCCCCAGTTCCGAGCCCTGGGGGACACAGCTCACGACTGCCCACCAACTGGATTTAACTCCATTGACCACAACTCTCTGGGCCTGGCGATCCAGCCAGTGTTTCACCCAGCAATATGGGTGAAAAAAAAATATGAACCTCTACAGAAAGTATCAGAATCGGGACACATCATTTTTCCTTTTTGTAAATACTGATGAAATTTATAAGCATTGTATTTTCCAACGACACAAGAGAAAAAACAGCACATTCAATTTCCTAACCTTCATCGGAGGTGGCTGTTGTCTGAACGTTGCTGTCTGTCTGGTATCTTGCTTCCTAGCCACTTGCAGTTGTTGGGCAGCTGCTGCAGCTGCAGCCAGAGACTCTGGGATGGGAGGCTCCTGTGGTTCTGTCTGCCATTCTGCTTTCTGCTTTTCAAAGTAGCTAGACCAATACAAAAATAATTAAATATAAGCACCTTCTGGACTATGCCATTATTTTAAGGAATATTTTGTGTTAAAATGTGATGGTTTATATTTCCATATTATGTTCCTCCACCAGAGTAAAATTGCCTACATTTAGACACATTTAGTTTGTAAATATAATTGTTCGTATTTCCCTCTGCATTTGTATTCATCAGACAGATTTCAGAAGAATGGCAATGATTCTCAGTTTCTAATGCATCTCGATTTGTAATTAAACACAAATCTACTAGGCTATAAAATACGTAATGTACATACTTAATCTTTAATAGTGTTAGATTCACTTCTGAAAAACCATTTTTATATTTTATTCTGTTAAAATTAATATTCTAATGCAATAGATTTTTATATTCTTTGTAGCGTCAAGCTGTTTTCAGTGGAAAACTGTATTTCTGAAGAAATCCAATACCTCTTAAGTCCTTTCTTCCATCTGCCAACACAAGTAAAACAGCAAAATAACCAATAGAGTCAAAAAACGGTGTAAAGCCAGACAGCGTTTGCTTTGGAGACTTACTCAAGGGACAGTTTCTCTTCTTCCTCACACAGATCTGGCAGCCTCTGCAAGCCCAGAGTCATTCGCAGAGCATCTACATGCTCCTTCAGGGGTTTGTACTCCTCATGCAGGCGACGAGTAGATTCCAAGAGTTTGTTGAGATCATTCTCAGACTGCTTGATAGTATTCTCCATCTGAAACAGAAAGATGAATATGGTTTTAAAAGGACTATTCTTTCAATAGCTCTCTGAGCAAAGAAACTGTGTCAGAAAGAAAAGCTTTTTCTCACTCAAGTTGGAAGAGATTGGAAACAACACAATAGTCAAATAAAGAGCTTTGGTTAGAAGTTAATTAGCAAGCTAAGAAAAGGTTCCTGCTTCTCTTACTGCAGTAAATGGAAAAAGGCAGAAAAAGATCACGTTAGAGAAAAGAGAGGGAGGATGAAACTCACTGAGAAAAGTTATGAAACGGGAGAAGAACAGAAATTTCAAATGAAAAATATTTGCAGTCTGTGCATCCAGTACATAGCTTGTACTTGCTTGTAATGTGAGAATGTTTCCTCTGGTGCAAAGCACAGATACCTGCAGAGCTAAAAACCACTGTACAGTCATGTCAGAGCCCTAACATAATGAAATCTCCACTTGGCCCTTCTAACTGATTAATATTCCTTCTTTATAAGCTGTTTTTCTCTTGTTTGTATTAATTCCCTTCAGGCTGGTGTTTCTTACTGTACTGAGGTAATGTCTCATAGTTTCACTCAGTGATGAAGATCAGTCCTTTCTAAGAACTTCACAAATATCATACATTTTCCCAAAATACCTTTTCTTCCAGAATGAAAAAAACAGTCAAAAATCCCAGCTAGCTGCCTCTAGCTGCTAAATGAGAAAAAGATAACGGAAAGAATCATTTTCCATGGGATTGCCAGAATGATGTTGCTATGAATACTGGTGAAGTTCTATAATGGACTTGGTCATCTAGCCCCTTGATCCAAATGCTTTCCACGCCAACATCCTAAAATATCCCAGCCAAAGCAGTCAGGGAAAAAAAAAAAAAAATTAGCCTATATTAAATTTACTTTGTACTCTTTGTAGGATCCTAGGATGGTGTTGTGTTGTAAAATCCAGATAACTGAACCAGTAATTCAGTTGAATGAACCAGTTCATTGACGCGTGCAATTCCACAACTTGTGGCCTTATTCACATACAACTGTCATAGATCATCTGCATCTGGACTGTTCCGTACCACATTAATATCAGCATGGATCAGACGCAGCTCCTCCACATGTGCCATCTTCTCTTGCAGCAGCAGGTCCATTTCTTGCTTGTATTCTTTCAGGTGCCTCTCCTCAGACTCCAGGGCCTCAAACTCCGCTTTTAGTCGTGCCTTTATTTTTTCCATCTGCAAAGTCTTATTCCTGAATCCAAATAATAATTAGAAATACAGAGGGACAATAGTAAGTAATTGCAAAATATTTTTGTGAGACGTCACTTTGTAGATGAATAAATGTAAGAAGCAGGCATCAATAATAGACACTGGTGAAAATAGTGCTTATCTACTACCTTTTACATATTTGTAAATGTTTCTCCACATGCCCTGCATTCTGGTTTGTTTTTTATTTTAATTTTTTGCCAATCTGTAATAAAAATGTTTAGAAACCCAGTTCATATCTCTGTCTTCAAAGCTAGGAATCAAAGGGTGCAAGTTTCAGTCATCGGACATTTTTAAGAAGTAGAACTGTGTACTGCTATTGTGATCCAGCAGCTGACCAAGTTGCTGAACAGAGCAAACAGCGTGTTCTTGGTCATATTCCCAATGCATTAGTTATTTTTGCTGTACCCAAAGTCAGAATATGATATGCCCTAACCGATAAGCCAACAAAACTTAAACATTTATAAGAACAGCCTACAACGTCACTTTTCAAGCATGCGATAAAGAGTTCTAGAATCCCTTGCTTCACTTTGTGTGAATCAAACAAGAATGCAGAATTCCTTTTTAGTTGTAGTAGGTGCTATGTGACTATCTCCAGATTTGTTTCCAAGTTCATTACACAGTAGACTTCCTATAGACATGACGTAAGAAAGGGCAGGGGAAAAGGGAGTTTGTGTTCTCATTTCAAAGTTTCCTCATCGTCATGCAAAGGGGAGCAAGTTCGATTCCATTTCAACATAAGCAGCAAAGTTGACTGAACTGTACTCTGTAGATTACAGGAATCTGACTATCAGATGAACAGTAAGATCTGAGAATGTGGATTTCACACCAGTCCTAGAAAAGGTTGCGTGACTTCCTTTCCCACAAGGTCTAGACTTTGAGAATGCCCTATTTTAAGAGGAGGATCCTTTCTCGCTCTTACTGCATCCAATTGCACAGTTAGAAGTGTATTCTACTTATCTGCAGGGCTGCATCAGAAGTACAAGTAGAAATCCTCCCTCCATTCCGTTCGCTTAACAGCAAGATCCCATCTTGACACTAATGGCACAGTACCATCTCACATTTTCTTTGTTATCTTTGGCTTTAACAGAGTTCCTGTTTTCTCTTATTCCAACCAAGATTCCAAAGAAATGTTAGCGCTAGCCCAAGGACTGTTCTTTAAAGCATATGGTAGAAGTCTATAATAGATTCTATTCTGTGACTAGAGCTTGCCCTCCATCACCCTCCTTCTTTGGGACGCTCACATTGCGACTGCAAATCTTCTCAGTCACCTTGTTCCTGTTTTCTAAATTAGCCTCCATGAGTGCAACATAAGTTTATGCCCCAAGATTTGTAACCCTTTTACTGACTGCCTGAGTTATCACTGGCACAGGGAACTTGCACAACGGGTTTCCACCATTTGCTGAAGATTATGGCAGAAAGCTAGGTCAGTCCCTGGGACAACCAACTGTGGTTATCTATTCCAAGAACTATCGCTTCAGTTATTCCCTCTCTCACTTCAGGAGCTTATGAAGATGCAATAGATAAAAACAGTAACATAAATAACTTTGCCAGTATGATGGATATTAGGAAGAATTTCTTCTCAGATAGAGTGGTTTGGCAGTGGAACAGGTAGCCCAGGGAAGTGATGAATGCCTCCAGAGTCAGTCGCTACAAGGAAAGGGTAGATGTAGTACTTCGGGACATAGTTTAGTGGGCAATATTGGTGGGGTAGACAGTTGGACTAGATGATCTTAGAGGTCTTCTCCAACCTTAGGAACTTGATTAGGAATCAAAAGTAAGACAAAGATGACATGTCACACAGCTAGAGGAGGATATTATCTAAGTATGTAAAATTTTTAAAAATATATATTGTATGACTTTAAAAAAGCCTTTGAACAAAACCAAATTTCACTTATACTTATTCATCTGTAAAAATTGGGATTTATGGAAAAAGATTTGGCAAGTCTTTTTTTCCATTTACTATCCAGCAGTACTTACTAGCCTGCATATAAATATTAGAGTTATACTAGTAAAGGAGCCCGTCGCTATCCTCTATTTTAAATGTGGAAACACCCCATAAAAAGTATAATCCAAACATCCACGCTTGTTTTCACCAGACATCATTTATTTGAAACATTCATTTAGTAGTGGCAGCTTTGATTACTGAAACTAGGAGGATTTGTTCTCAGTTTCCATTCTTGCATTTATGACACACATTCACCTAATAGAATGGAAATAGATTACCTTCCACACTGTTACTAGGCACTGACAGCTATCCTCTGCCAAACTGCTACACCAAATGAGTTGCAGGGGGTTGTTTCAGACCAAATAATTAGCTTTTGGTATTAGAAAAGAAAAAGTGCACACAATTAAAGCTCTTTATTTTAGCATCAGGTAACAGACAATGATGCTTTGAAACAAAAACTAGTATTGTGATTTCTATACTGCCTAATGAATCCTGCCCTCTTGTTCTTTGCCCTTCTATTTAAGTTCTTAGACCGCAGTGATAACAGTAGCAACTAATTGTGTCCCAGTATGACATTAAGCAGTGAAGCTGGCATCTGCTGTGGATATGTTCATGCTCAGTCTCTGATCTTCTCCCCGTCAGGACACTGAGGTCCAGACTTTACACATGTGCTCCAAATACAGCTAGGATTCTTCTGAAGTACTCAATGCGTACCAGTAAGTATGTGCAGATATGTTTGGACTGAGGGCTTTCACCTTTACTGACAACAGTAATTCCATACTAATTATGTATACTTGTACATATCTAGGAAGGTAGATCTTCATAATCAGATTCCAGAATGTCATCAAAAACCCAGCTGAGCTGCCTTTAATAACTGACAGAGAGCACCAACAGAAATAAGCAATTTCTTTTATTTCAGTGGTAAGGTTTTTTTTTTTCCCCTCTGCCTGTAGAATAGTACCCTGAATGCACATTAAAGTAAAACCTGCCAAATCTACCAAAGCTGTATTTGCTCTGTAAATATAAGAAATTCTCCTAGTTATTTTGAATGAATTTTTTCATAGAATGGAAGGATATTTTAGTAAGTAGGTTTTTGACCACATTTTGAGAAAGGAGACTCAAAATAGACATCAACACCTCAAGCAGGATTTTTGCTTGTTTAATTTAAATTATGTTCAAGCAAATTCATTGATATGTCATTGTCTAGTATAGCTATTCATGTCACGTTCACGGTGTCTTATACCGTAAACTAATCTAAAAAATGTCTTAATTGCAGTGTTAATGTAGTACTTAAATATATTATCAGAAAACAGAATGCACCATAAATTTCCAAATACAATATACCACTCTCCCTGGAAAGTGAATTTAATGAGATACTTAAATTCAGTGTTATAATAATTGGACCTCAAGTAGGCCATATCTACTCCTATATTTTAAAAGAACATGTCTAATATCTGAGTAGAAAAGCACTGTTCGTACTCTGCAAAGCATGTATGTAGCGATCAGAAAGACAAACGCGATGGAAAAGGCATTGCAAAAGAGGTGGAAGGACCGACACAATAGCAAGGTGCTACAAGGGAAGGGAAGTAGATTGCTCACCCGTATCAGAAGATTTTGGGTTCACAGGGAAAGGCTTCCACCAAGGAGGGCTCTCCAGAAAGAGATCCTTCCTCAGTGGCAGGCCTCATTTAAGGGCTGACTAAGAGGAGTGGAGCCAGACTCCACCCCTTCTGGTCACACAGGTGAATTGCCTCCATCTGCGCTCCCAGGGCTGACTGGGTCTTTCCTCCAGGTGCTCAATCACTGGTTCAGGCCGTGACTCAGCAGTTCCCATACAATGTACTATCCCATCTTTTTCTACGTGGAGTTTTGGAACGCATCTAACATGAATATTTTTGTCTGATCTTTGTTCATCTTCATGGTATAGAATGAAAAAGGTAAAGGCCCATACACTGTTGCCTACCTCACTTCTTCGCATGGGTAAAGAGTGCTTATTTAAGGTGCTGGTACCAGGCAGAAAGACATCTCTGCAGCAACTTGTGTGCAGGGCCAGGCAGTAGCTCCTATGTCCACCACCTCTTCTGCAAACATACTCACCAAGAGCCTCTCTTCAGCTGTCATGCCCCAAAACACTTCTTGCCACTTGGAGGGTTACCCACCACCAGCTCACCCTTCAGCTCCCAGCGTAATTCCAGATCATTGCCCACACTTTCTTTGTAAGATATTCTGGCTTTGGATACATCAATTTCTGCTAAATATTGACAGCTTAGGCCTTACCTGCATATCAGTATCCTAAGCCCAAGAATGAAAATGTCATACCTAAAGCTTAGAAAAACATACCTCTGAAGTGGGCACAAGTGGTGGCATGCATTGTTGTTTATGATCCCTTCCTCCTTCAGTGCATCCTGTTAGATATGCTATATTGAGAGCACTATATACAAATTCCTGTTGTATCACATCGCACAGAACAGCAGAGTGAGAAAGCTGCCTGCCTTGTGGCAGGTCCTCCAGACGATGACAGAAAAAGCCTAATGCCAGTGTGTCCCCATCCATCACTACCACAACACTGTCACCTTGACACACAGCTCTGTGCATCTTTTCAGAGCGATAGCCAGAAACAGCGGGTAGGAAGGCTTCCACTATCTTTCCCTGCCTGTCTTAAGCACTGACTGCCTCATAGGCTCAGATGCTTTCCTCTTCCAGCAAACACGCAAATTCCACGCTCCTCCAAAAGCTGCAATCTCAGAGCAGTACAGTCTCCTCTGCCCAGGGAAATCAGCTGCTCTGGCAGCTGAGCAGCCCCACGTCCACCCACGAACTCTCTGCCCATCTGCACTCAGCCATCCCAGTCCTGCTCAGACACTTAATCCATGCCATTCTTTGGGGCACACCCATTCTCAGCTTTCCGTGACAACCCCTTCCTTTCCGAGCCTGTTAAGGCTCCTGCCGGCGCGGGGGGAGAATGGTACAAATGAAAGAGGCAAAACAATAAATTTACAACAGAGAGACTTAGGGATGAGAAATTATAAACCGAAGTGCTTAAAAGAAAACACCCGCAGCCGAACACCGCTCTCCCAGCTACATGGGGCTGAATCTGCCTTTCCCACCCACATGCTTTTCCTTCTCTTGTTATGGTGTTACCGAGCTAATACTCAGGAAACGTACGACCATTGCAGCCGTTTGCCGCGCATTTCACTGGCACTTCCCAGCTCCAGATGTGCCTTTTCTAACTAGAAAAATGTATTTTTAGCTCTTATCATAAGGCTTGGGGTGGTTTTCTTTCCCTCAGTAGCACAATAGCTACTTTCAGATCGACGCAACTACTCCGCTTCCCCGAAGAGAAAGCTGCTTCATGTAACTGATGCGGCACAAAGCAAACATACCTGATCTCCTTGATGCTCTCGAGTTTGCACATGATCTCTTGCTCATCTGCCATGCTTTTCACTCCCGATTTAAATCTACTGCGAAATGTACAAAATGCCAGGGGAAAAAAAAAAAGAAAAAACATACAATAGATACAACGTAGTCACCCCCTCCTAGCATACGGTCTCTGAGCCTGTGCGGTAGGCTCTAGTGGGAGCTATGGGACTTAGAGTCCAGCTTCCTCTAACTGCCTAGGCACATAGTCGGCAGAGAGACTACAACACCCACAATGCAAAGCAAAGCTACCCCCCCCCCCCTTCTTCCTGCAACTACATTGTAAATCAACTTGTCACTCCTCATTACGTCAGAGGCTGTTAGGAGTGCAAAGAGGATACAAGGTGTCCTCCTGAGGTCTGTGCAATATTTAGCATTTCATTAAAATTACAGAATAAGCATTAAGGGATCATTTGACGTGATTGTGATTTTGATTTTACTCCCCCCCACGCATGCTATAGCCATTATTACTATGTTATTTTCTCCTAGGTGCTCTGACTTATGAGTGCATCTGGAGTTCAGCAGAGACATATTTTTTTCTTCAGGATTTTCTCTGGTATTTCTGCCACTATTCATAGTATTTTTAGATTTGAAAAGAGAAACAGAAAGCAAATGCCAGGTTGAGAAAGGTGACCATTTGCCTTTCCAAGGACATTTTAGCCATGCTTATCAGAGCACTTTACAAAGGTTCTTGAATAGACTTCCAGTCATTCCTCACACAGGTAATTATTTTCCTTCTGTTTCTGTAATGAACAAAGCATTGTTTTATGTTATGAAGATAACAGTGTTACATCTTAACACTTTGAAAGATTTCTTCCTGAGGGATTCACAGAGTAAATTCCTGATTCTTCACCAGTATACCCAAGCAATTACCCAGGAGTTTCCTAGTTATTATGGTCAAGCTGGGTTGAAAGATTAGTACATTACAACGAATGAAATCTCAAGGTCTACACAGTCAGCAGGGAAACTGGATCATACAGTCTTCAGCTTAAGCATGTTTAAACATGCAAGCATCAGTATTGTAGTCTAATGAATATAGTGGGCCACTCATCAGTCAGTAACGTAAGGCCACTGAGAACAGGGCAATTAAGTGAGATATATTACAGAACTGTTATATATGGAAGGCAAGTAAAAATGGTCATTATGCAGAGGAAAGCACCAAGACTGGTAAGAGTTTTGGGGAACACAAAAGATGTCTGAATGTGAGCCAGTGTAGCCAAAGTAATATGGCACTTGGTTGATCTGCTTGAGTCAGAACTTACGGTCATAGAACTAAATGTGTTGAGTCTGTTGCATACACAGTTGCAGGCTAAAGGAAAAATGGTCCCCCTCACGTGTGATTATCTGTGTCTGGAATACTAGCAGACTAGGGTATGAGGTAATAAGCAGAGTGAGAGCCACAGGAGCATCATGCTCTGACTCCACTTCTGAGAAACTTTCAATGGAATAGACGGAGCTCATAATAATATGAGTCTTCCCCTCTGTAAAACTTGTTAAAAAGGTTATCATAGCAAATAACCTACTGGTCAGATGAGAAAGAAATCTACAAACTATTTTATTTAATAAGCCAAACAGAAAGCTTTGGGCAGATTTCAGTAAAATTTCTGACTACAGAGTGTTTCAGTAGGAAAGGACATCTGGACAGTAGAGGAGTCCCCGTGTCATTCTTAAGAACTATTTACATAAAATTGTCCACATTAATCCAGGTACTGCAGATCCCTCCTTTGTGGCAGGATTTTTTTTTTTCAATTATCAGTGCTGAGTTACCATTACAAGTGTGTCATATAGCCTTCTACTACAACGACTGCTCCTTGTCACCTTCTTTAGTGACCTCTCAGACATGGCCAAGGGCCTGGGAACTGGATGAGCTGTCATACATGAGCATGAATTCAAGTGTCTGCATTAGGTTTTTATGCCAGAGAAAACACTCTTAAAAGGGCCAGAAAATGAAAGAATGTGTCACAGAGGAGGAAAACCCATCAAGAATTACTGAGAATGAGACAGGGTGGGCAACCAGGAGGGCTGTCTGGAAAAGGGATGAGGCTTGAGGTTCATATGGCCACTTGGAGGGCTGGGAAACAGATTGAAAAAAATACCTAATCTGGAATTTTTGTTTGTTTAGGGCTTCAGAGGAGTAACTCCCATTTATCTGTAAACACTTATACACCCATTCATTTAATTTGAAGAAACTGAGCTGTATTCTCATTCAGTTTCTTACGTATTTATATCAAATATTGTCAAGAACTTGGTCACGTATTGAGTGTCATGGTGAGGAATCATACAGTTTTCTCTTATGTACTCAGCTGAGCTAAGATGAAAACCTAGAAAGAAATATCACTTGTTACCTTTGGAAATGACATATGTATTTCAAAACACACACAAAGAACCTACTGAGAAACCAGGCACAAAAACTATAGCACACAAAATACTGTAAAATATTCTCTGTAACAAAAGATATTTAGGTCTGTAGAGGGGAGTGTAACAGGATAACATTCCTTCTACCTTCTCCTTACTTCTTGTCAGGAAGAATTGGCTTAAATTCCCAAATTCTGTTACCTGGCCAGCATCCAAATAATTTATCCTAGTATGTACCATGCAGTGCACAGCTTAACAATGACATTTAAGCAAATTTTTTGTAAACAAGGCAGCAAATGTTTATCAGTGTGATTTTTTTTTTTCCTTACACAAATTACATTGAACACTCAATATTATGTGATGCAGATCAGATACGCTCCCAGGCAGTGAGAAACTGGAGTTCTCTTCACTGGAGATACAGTTTGGTCATTTTTCTTCACCCCTGCTTATTTTTTCCACTGATAACACTTAAAAAGATGACTAAATATATTATTAACTTTAACATTTGTGCAAAACTACAAATCATTAGCTTTCAAATAACAAAAAGGAAGAAACAATCCCTAGAAGGATTCAAAACACACTAAGGCTTAAGGCAGACTATTTCATATTAACAGGCAGATAGCCATTGCTTTCAGCAGGCTTTAAGCCAGTCTCTAGATAAATAGCAATCTTTAGGAGCATGCAATTGCTTGAGCTCTGCATCGACACGAAATCAGTGCCTGCTGTAGTAACAAACATATCTTACTGCTCTCTCAGTTGTGGAATCATCACATCTGTCTTCCTGGGCCCTCTACCCTATGCTCCCTTTGAAGTACAGTGAATCTGCTTTGCGTATTCTTTCAACTCATCCTGGTTTTGGAAGTGTGACTTTTTTTTCCCCCCCTCATCAGTGAATAATATGGTCTTTTATATGTGGCTTCTATAATTACGGCCAAGTTTCTGAATACTTTTCCAGTGTAGCTTTTAACAAAGTGACAGAGGAGAAAGAGAGGAGTGTGTACTTGCAACACTGCTATCAGTTGAGGTGACTAGGTGAGGAAAAGCCTAGAGAGATTTGTCAGTATTCTAGTGTTTGTACACTCTGAGATCCCGAGTGTTTCTAGAGATGAAAAATAATTTTCCAAATTGTAAAGTAAAATCTGGACATCATGAGGCATGTTGTTCTAAGGGCAGAGCAGAAGGCCAGGGGTCTGTACATCCAGATTACTCTTTCAGCTCTGATGCTAACACTTGCATTTCAAACTGGTGGCATGCAGCTTTTGTTTCATGGTGTCATGGTTTTATGATTTTCAATAATGGTATTCCACATCATAACATCATGTAGTGTATGTACCTGGTTCTCAGAAGAGAAGGACTACTACAGTCCCCATGGTACTTTGCTCCTCTGTTACCATTTTCCAGCCAGAGGGAAAGGATAAAAGCTTGCAGATCACGAGACCTCATTCTTTTTTTCCGCCTGTCTCTTGTCCTGGCAACACCTCGCTCTCCAGCCATCTTATCGTCAGTAGTAGACTAAGGCCTACCTTGATTTCGAGACATTCTCTCTCTCTGTATTGGATTTATCAGCTTAAATTGTAATTATATTGTATTATAGTGTGTTGTTTTGCATTCCGATATCTTATTTAGTAAATTAGTTTGTTTCTCCTCAGATTGTTGCCGCTGTTCTTTGCTCTCAGGGCCATCTCCTTACCCTTTTCCCGGGGTGTGGGCCTGTGGGTCCCCCATCCCCTTCATCACGGAACCGGGCCGAACGCCCGTAAACCATTGACACATGGTTTTGGACAAATGTCTTCACATGTCTGTGTTTCACTTCTCAGTGCATATAAAATACGTCTGATAGTTTGTTGTATAATCTGAAATCACTGCACTAATGTATCATGTCTATTCAGGTGCTATCTATAAACTTCGATATGGGGGAAACAAGTAATTGTTTTCTCCCAACACACAGTTAAGATTTTTTTTTTTTTCAACAGGAGCTGAGGGACTTACGCACACAACTGCTATTGAAAAAAGAAATCTTTTGGTTTTCTAATCCTGAAAACTTCAACATTACTCCCACTTGTACCTTTAAAGCCAGGCGTGAATAGACAGATACATCGCAGACAAAAATCAGTGCCACAATACTACTCTACATACTGAGCACAGGTTTGAATTTCATTACTTTTAAAAAATTAGTTACTTTTCAATCCACAGACTGCTATCACCGTGACAAGAAGTAGCACAGAACAGTTCCAATTGCAAGAATGACTTTTTCCATCCCCACTTGTAACACAATGGAAAGGACAGCAATTACAGCAGAGTAGCAAAGTCCTAGGCTACAACAAGCAAGGTCTTGCTCAAATACAACAGCACAGAAACAGAGACTCTGCTTACCTTCAGAAGGTCTCAAGTATACAGGAATCTCTAGCTTCCACTGGCAACCCTAAAATGAGGTCTGGGAAGGGGTGGATCCTGGCTTCACCCCTTTCCGGTCACTCAGCTGCATCTCATGCACCTGAGCTCCCCTGGGCTGGCCCTGCCTTCCCACCAGGTGCTCCATCTCTGCTTCAAGCCGTGACTTTGCATTTCTGCTACACCACTTTTGAAATCATCCCCACTACAGCAATCAATTCTACAATGCTGGATGCAACAGTGTTTTTTTCCTTTCCCAGTATGTTCTGGATTTAACATGTTAATCTGTATGTTTTTATTTATTCACTATTTTCTTTTTAAAATACCATTAAATTCTGTGTTCTTTCCTCATTACAGAAAGCTTATAATGATATAAAGAATGTCCTGATAACCTATTATCATTTCTTTAAAATTAGTTTATATGACTGATTAATGTATATAACAAGTGAAATATTCATAGTAATATTGTACATTTTGTCTATATCTATACTTTCACCAGAGCATCTGAAATATCCTTCTAGACAAATATCAGGGAGTTAAAGCAGCCAATCTGTATCATTTCTTTTTTGAAGACGATAAAACTCACAGATGTTTAGTAGTTCATAATGTTGCCCAGCTGACAGGGGAAACTTGGAGATGGGAGGGCAGGTGAAAATTTGTATGGACTGCGTGCAACATGTTTTATGAAAGAAGTAGCATGTATAGAAGTTGCACATGCATTGGAAGAAAGCCTGATACCATCACGGAAGACTAGTGGAAAAGATCCCTTGTTAAAATTTGCAACAGGACTGAGCTTTGGGTAACATTCCTGGATTAGGTACATAATAACATGCGTAGAATGGGTAGCAGTGTTGCCAAATTTAAACATCAGAAGATAGACAAGTCAAAATTATGCATCCTAAGTTATCAAATTTACTTCAAATTCCTGAGTTTTTAAATACAAGCTGATTCTTGATGTATCACATCTGTTTTTTGAGCCTTCGAAATATACTCATCATCACATCTGCAGGATTTTTTCCCACAACTAGTGGGGAAATATTTTAAGTGAAATGTTGTTGTCAGGAAGATTTGGGAAGCTAGAGGCAGTCATCAGCAACACTGACAGGTGCCAACAGCGTGCCAGCTCTGAGATCTTAAGATCATTTTGTCAGCTCTTGAAGCATTAGCCATTTCTTTGGTTAATCCTTCAATGCATGCTGTGAGAGCATCCATCAGTAGCCTAGAGCTGGCAGTTCACACTCCTGCATTATGTTACTCTTGGCACATTTCAAAGGTGGGTCTAAATATATCTGAATTTCACAGAATCACAGAATTGCAGCAGTTAGAAGGGACCTCAAGAGGTCATAAAGTCCAAACCCCATGCTAAAGCAGGTACTCTACAATAGGTGGCACAGGCAGGTGTCCAGCTGGGTCTTAAATAGCTCCAGAGAAGGAGACTCCATAACCTCTCTGGGCAACCTGTTCCAGTGCACCATCACCTCTATAGTAAAGAAGTTCTTCCTCACGTTAGTATGGAACTTCCTGTGTTCAAGTTTTAGGCCATTACTCCTTTCCCTATTACTACGCACCACCAAGAAGAGCCTGGCCTCATCCGTTTGCCTCCCGCCTCCCTTCAGATATTTATGAACATTTATCAGATTCTCCCCTCAGTCTTCTTTTCCCCAGGCTGAACAGACCCAGGTTATTCAGCCTTTCCCCATATGGGAGGTGCTCCAGGCCCTTTATCATCTTTGTGGCCCTCCACCAGACTCCTTCTAGGAGATTCTTGTCTTTTTTGAACCGGGGAGCCCAGAACTGAACACAGTAGTCGAAACATGGCCTCACCAGGGAAGAGTAGAGGGGGAGGATCACTTCCCTCAATCTGCTGGCCACACTCTTTTTAATGCACCCCAGAATTCAGTCACGTATTTTATTTCATCTTCCAACCCCTAATCTGCAAAACTGGGAAAATGCCACTAGTACTGCATGTCATCCTTTCCCCAGCCACACTCTTTTCAATAAAGGCACGAGATAGCCTTTTTCTCATTCTTTTGTGTAACTCGAGCACGTCAGCCACTCGAGGACTTATTTCCAAGGGACTCTTGAGCTGTAAGACTTTGGTTACGAGCAAGAGAATGCTTTAATAGCAGCCTTCCTTGCCAAAACGCACCTGAGAAGCACCAGAGCACACTTAGTAGCGTGGCGCATGGCTGAGGCCGCGCGCGCCCGTCCGGTATTCGGCTGGCCCCGGCCCCTGTGGGTGGGACGGGATAGGTGCATGCACCGCCCTTGTGCCAGGCAGGAGCGGAAGGCTGTGCGCGCTCCTGCGGGCGGGCGGCGCGTGCACTGCCTCCGGGAGCGCGCGGGCGCCGCGAGGAGTCGGGCGCCTGCAGCAGCGGGGGCTGGGCGTGGTTGCTAGGCGACGGCGCCCGGGCAGCGGCGTTGGCCCGGCAGAGGCGCGGGCAGGGATGAGGCGGAGGGAGCGGCCTCCACGCTCCCGCCGGCGCTGAGCCCTGCTCCCGCACCTTCCCCCGTCTTTCCCCATCCCGTCCCACCCGGACTTT
>NC_034416.1:28133-102037 GCF_002078875.1 Numida meleagris
CCTCGCTCCAGTCTGTCCTTCCCCCTCCATGCGGCGGGAGCGGTCGGCGTGGGGCCCGTGCCGCGGCCGCGCCGAGCCCCGCCGTCCCTCGCTTTTCCGCCGCCAGATTCCGCAAGGAGCCACGGGCGGCGTCTGCAGCGACAACAGCGGGTGAGGCCCCGGCTGAGGAAAGGGGTGGCGAGGGAAGCCGTGGGGCGGCCGGACGAGCGGGCGGCGCCCTGATAGTGGCGGATGCCCTTTCCCGGCCCGGCGGAGGGGCTCTGCGCGTCGCGCGAGGACGGCAGGGCGCCCCCTGCTGCCCGCCGGCAGTCTCCGGGCTGGGCCGCGGTTGAGGCGCGGCCTTCTTGCCGCCCGCACGCCCGGTCCGAGTCGGGAGAGCCGCTGCCTTGGGGTACCCCGCCGCCCTGTGGGCTCCGGGCGGCCGCTTGGCCTACTGCCGCCTCCTCCCGACGTCACCGCCGGTCTCTGCGTGCTCCGACCCCCCTCCGAGGGTGCTTTGCGGACCAGACCGGCACGGGGCCTTGTGGGGAGCTGGCGTTTTTATTCTAGCGGGGGTTTGGGTCCAGAGGTCTCTTGGCAAATGGTGGCTGAAATGGCCTAGACAGCTGGG
This sequence comes from Numida meleagris, assembly GCF_002078875.1. Lineage (NCBI taxonomy): Eukaryota > Metazoa > Chordata > Aves > Galliformes > Numididae > Numida > Numida meleagris. Next base: position 28,744 of record NC_034416.1, read on the forward strand.
TGCAGAGTCGGAAAATTTGCCTGGTTTCATTTAATAAGTGCAAAGTACGGATTGCAAAAGCTGCACTAGCATGCTGTTTAAAAAGGTGTTCTATCTCAGAACGTATGAAGGGTAGCAGGAAATTTGTATTAATAGAAGCATCGTGATTAAATAAGGAAATTAGTTTCATAGAGGGTACCGTGTGATCGCTACTCACATCCTTCCATTTTGCTTTATATTACAAATGTGAATTAGAAACTGATTATTTACTACAATACAGAGGAAGTTTACAACAGTATTTCTAATCAGTTAATTTGAAAATGTTACTTTACATAGCTCTTCTCTAATTATCATTTAAACCTTTGGAGACTGTATTTCACAAGACTTGTGTAATTCTTTCCCAAGTCACTAAACAATAAAATGGAATGCAAAAGCTATGTTGTGTCTTAATTTAGATCCACATTTATCAACTTAATTCTGTTTGTTTAATACATGCTTTTTTTTTTAATCTTCTAGCATGCTTTAGTGATAGGTACTGTCATGAATGGGAAGGAAGAATAGAAAGAAAATGAAAATTATCTTGTTCATGAACATATGTTCAGCTTATCGGTAGTTCTGTGTGCCTGGGAATCTGATTTCATACGCTTAGCATGATCACTGAAGTGGATGTCTGTGAAGTAGTTGTTTTTGTACAGGAAGTACCCTTAATTGTAGAAATACATCTTTTAATTGCCACATACTATAAATGGCACTATGGTACGTAGAGTTGAAAGGTAAATTTTACAAGTGCCACAAAACAACCTTTGAGTGTAGCGGGAGAACTCTGGCAGTGGGGATGTCGAGGTAATTTTCAAATGTAGAACAATGTAACTGCTGTTGGAATGTGTTATTTCTTTCTCACTGTCATGTTTTCTGTATGTTGATCCTGTAACTGCTGATGTTTTCTGGACCTGTGTTCAGATGGTCTTCTAAAACAATGCTTAGTGAGTTTTAATGGAAGCCCTCTGTAAAGCTTCCTAAGTTAATCTCATTTGAAAAACCTCTTTAAAAATCTATTTTAAATTAAAAAAAAAAAATCTAACGGCAACTGAAGTCACTAATGAAAAAGAATGGAAACAAAAGATGTTAAGAGGATGAATGGATACCAGTGACACTGTATGTGCAGATGAACTAGTAGGAGTCAGTCCTTACTGTCAACTGCAGTGAATAAGTTTTGGCTTTCTGTTCTTTGATCTTTTAGGATGCCTTTTTCCAATGCAAATTATTCCACTGCAGACACCTATTACTTCTGACTTTCCTAGCCAACTGAGCTGTCATTTTGTTAAACATTTATAGTTCTACTATAGATCTGTGAGTAGTAGAAATAAATTCTTTCCGTCACTTATGCTCTGTTACTGTTTACTTCGAGAGCGGAAAAACTGAAGCTCTTTGGAATAAGGAAGACAGCAGGATCTAAGTTCAGTTATAGAAGCAAGGCTTGAAAAAGTGAAGAAAAAAGATTTATAAACTCAGGGAAAGTTTCTGGATGTTGCAAGATTATGGTTTGATATATTGATTCATCCATTCTCATAAAAAAAATGAAAGACTGTTACAATACCTTGAGCTCACAAGCAACCCTGCGACTGCTCACCTCTTTTGATTATGGAAGCTGCTAGACAAAGGACTTTGAAGAGCCATGTGTACATGACAGGACAAGTGTGCACATGTCTGTATGTTGCATGTATGCTTTTTTTTTTGGCAAGTTTAGTTTAAAATACTATTTTCCAGGTATCATAAATGAGAATTATATTTGATACTTTACATCTGTTACTGTGTTTTTATTTTTTGTTTAATAAGCTATATTTGATGGGGTGTATTTACGATAACACAGAAGATTCATCTGGAAGTAAGAAAAACCACCCTTTCAAATTTAGGATTTCTAACATCGTGATCTGTCGCATGATTTGATATATTTCAGATTTAGGGAATAGATGTGGAAATGTAGAGCTAAGCAACATAGGATCTCTTAAGATTTAGCTTTATTCTTCTGAGATGAACAGTTTGTTCATGAGATTGATCATAACAACAAAAACTTCATTTGCTATCAGTCTCCACTCAAATACATATATTCTTTCTATATTTAAAGTCTTTAGCTAAATGTCTTCTTGTTTTAAAGGTAGCTACTTGTAATGCTATAGTGTGATGGAAAGTACAGCAGTAATAGCAGGTAACAAAGTCTTTGGCTGCAGCAAACAAGGACAAGCCCAAATGCACCAGCCATGGATGCAAAAATGAAGGAAAAAGACTGCTTACCTTTGGAAGGCCTCAGGTAGGCAGAGATCTCCAATGAGATACCTTTGCCTCCGCTGCCAACCCTTAAATGAGGTCTGGGAAGGGGTGGATCCTGGCTTCACCCCTTCAGGTCATTCAGGTACACTGCATGCACCTGAGCTTCCCTGGGTGGGCCCTGCCTTCCCACCAGGTGCTCTATCACTGCTTCAGGCCATGACTTAGCATTTCTGCTATGCTACTGTATTCAATTTTCTTAAATTAGTTACTTTTGACTTTGTTTTCTAGCACACCCGGTTGAGTCATCATGTCAAAAGAAAATCTAGTCTTTACATTGTTTGCTGTGTGACTCCTTTAGAATTTCATTAGGATATAGTGGTCAATGGCTCAATGTCCAGATGGAGATCAGTGATTAGTGGCATCCCTTGGGGGGGCTGTATTGGGGCTGATACTCTTTTATATCTTCATCAGTGACATTGACAGTGGGATTGAGCTGCACTCAGAAAGTTTCCTGATGACACCAAGCTGCATGATGTGGTTGACATGCCTGAGGGATGGGATGCCATTCAGAGAGACTTAGGCAGGCTGAGCAGTGGACACAGAAGAACCTCATGAGGTTCAACAATGCCAGGTACAAAGTCTTACATCCAGGTCACAGCAACCCCCACTACCAAAACAAGCTGGGAGTCAAAAAGATTTAGCACTGCTGAAAAGGACTTGGGGATAGTGGTGTATGGTAAGCTGGACATGAACCAGAAATGTACCCTCACAGCCCAGAAACCCAACAATATCCTGGGCTGCATAAAAAGAAGCGTGGTTGGCAGGTTGAGATAGATGGTCCTGCCCCTCTACTCTGCACTGGTGAGGCCTCACCTGGAGTACTGCATCCAGATGTGGATTCTTCAGTACAGGAAAGACATAGACATGCAGTGCTATAACAGGGTCAGAATATCAACCTTATGTTATGGCAAAAAGTTTGAACTTGAGTTATTTTTTTAGTAAGGGCATCCACAAGAAATTTAATATATTTACTCCTTTAACGAGCCCACAGACACCTCAGCCAAGTCATATAAAAAAGTAATTTTTTAAGAGTTTTTAACTACAAACTGCATGAATCCCTAACCCTAATTCTCACCTCCTTCCTCCTTTTTTTAGACACTTTTCAAAGTCTTCTAACTGATACTTTATCCTAGTCCATATGTAGATCATTATAGCATAGGGATCTACTATTTCATTTTTGAAAGCAAAATTTATTTTTCTGTGCTCTTCATGAAGATGACTTTCCAGCTTTACACCTTGGAGATGAACCGTGCTGTCACCATAGGAATGAAAGAATCTGAGATCAAAGAATAATTTAGATTGGAATGGACTTCAGGAGGTCATCTGGTTCAATACACTGCTTAAAGCAGATGAATTAGTGACTTATTAGTGATAGTGATTGTTTTTGCAATAGCAACAGACCTGAAAACCTCCAGTTACAAGACACTGTTAAAGCCTTCTTATTTATTTCCGTAAAGGCAATGCTTGATGCTAACTCAGTGAGATGTCTTTTTCTGCTTCTAACACTTTGTTTAGTAGCTTCTGAAGTGGTTGGTTTTGTATCAGAAAGCATAAGTCCTAGATGCTGAATTCATCCTCCCACTTGGTGGATGGTATAACATGCACAGAAGGGTCCAGTCAGTATGTTGAGAATTGTAGAAACTGAATATCCTTTGTTTTTCAGATTTCTGAAAGACTGTTTTATTACTGGATTAAATTTTTGGTTAAAGGAGGATTTGGTTTAGTCTAGCAAAGTAGAGTTCTAAATATTTAATTAGAAAATTATGATCAAATCGGTGTAAGTTAAAATGTGTCATATTTGATGTGTCTTTGTCTTAGCTGCAAACGCCACTTTTTTTGTTGTTGCCCAGGGCATTAATGAGTCATTTTAGATCTGCAGAGTATGTAGTAGCAAACAGCCTCCTATCAGAATGTGGATTAGGAGAACAAGTGTCTTGCTTTGGTTTTAGATCTCCATACATGATCTCAGTTTACAAGGAACTGCTAACAAGTAATGTTTTTAGAAGTTATACTTCTCATATTTTACACGATGACATCAACTAAAGTGTAAATGCTGCCACTATATTGTAAATGTTGCCTTGGTAGTGACAACAGATTTTTCAGCAGCAATATCACTAGACATAGTTACTTAAGATTGTTAGAAAGAAAAGATTGGTGGAAAGAGGCACCATATATTGCTCTGATGCCTTTTTTTAAATGCATGTTTACTGTAGAGGGTGTTTTGTTTTCTGTCTTAAGAAGTCAAGTTTAATAACTAATGCAATAGAAATACTGCCTTCCCTTTCCTTCAGAAGTCAGGCCTGTACTTGCTATTTTTCTTGTGTTTAGCACTGCTTGTTCTTTCTAGGTCAAGTAGTTGGTTGATTCCATGCACAAATCACATATATTAAGAAACAGATAAAGTATCACTCCTGTCTTTATAATTTCAACTATGTCCATTCTGCTCCTTTGAATTCATACTTGTGAATGTAACAAAATTAATGAAGTCTGGCATAAGATGCTTGAATTCTACACTATCTTTGTGTCTCTTTTCAGTTCAAACTTTATTAGTAGTGTATTCCTTCAGAAGAATATCTCAAATACTCCATGTGACATGCTACACACAGTTTGCTTTTATGTATAATCTCAACTGATATCAATGTTCATCTGAAGTACTTTACAGAAATAAATTTGAATTACCTCAAACACTGAGGTGAGGCATTATTTATAATGATATTACAGTTTCTTACTACAATATTAAAGTTTAACAAAAGTCTGCAATGTGGTAAGAATGAAAAATGGATATGTTCAACACCTTTTCTATTCTTCCATGTTCTTTCTATCCTCTTTTGAATTAAATCCTGTAATCTCCACCAAAGCAAAATAACTTCATTGCGAGGCTGTAGATTTGGCCCTAGGGATTCATAGCTTATCTGTGCAGCAAAGAGTACATTGTTTTGTTTAGTGCTCCAAATCTACTGTGACCTTATTACTAAAGAAGTTTTACTTTGGGTTTTCAGAAGTGGCCATGTTTTCTCAAGATTCTAGCTAATCAGAACACTTTTACTCATTTACCTGTTATCTGTTAGTTGGATCATGTTTTTCTTTGTCTGGCATTGTCTGACATGGTCTCTAGGTTAATTTCTGAATCCTTTATGAAAGCTTAGCTATGGAAAAGTGTCACAGATGTTCAGTCATACATTTTAATATTGTCAGAAAAACTTGCAGGGCAGATGCATAATCAAAGGTAGAAAAATGAAGCTCTGAAGCACCTTCTATGAGATCTTATTTCTGATTCTGTGGAGCATTCTGCTTTTTCTGTTTACTGTCTTTCTTGTTACGGAGAAGCTGAACATAATTATCTAGTAACTTGGTACAGTTTTCTCTACGCCAGACAAGGAAGTTTTCACCATGGTCAGCCAAAAAAGATCTGAAACTTTGTAACCTGCTGTAACCCAATAACAGATATGGGAAATTAGTTTTAGTCTTGGTCACTAGGATTGTTGTGGTATTTCATCAAATTTTGGGCAAAATAAAACCATATAACCAATATAAAACCGTAAAACCAATAAGACTGTTAAAAAGACAGGATTGTGTTCATTAACAGATTGGAAAGGAAGTAGCAGCTCTCAGATTTTGTTCATCTGAATGTCTTTTCATTGCTGAATGGTGTTGTCCCTCGTGCCTTATTCAAAACACCATCTCCTGCATTCAGCAGTGTTGAAATAAACATTCCTGTCTGCACAGTTGAACCTCTGCTACCATTACAAGGGTTCCCTCAGCATCATTAAGAAAGAATAGTTTCCTAAAGATTGGTGTGATTACATTCATCGTAACTGATGAGTCAGTACTGACAATCTTTTCTCTTTGCCTCTAACATGAGTGTGCTAAGCCACATTCCTTGTTCTGCTCTGAACATGATTAAGTGGGGAAGAGAAACAGATGCAGAAACAGAAATGTAAACTTGCTTTTATTTTAAAACACTATATCCTAGTTGACTCAGAAAGAAGAAAGCTTCTAAATAAAAATGACTATTAGCTGTAGGCAGCAGGCTATTTTTTATGTATGTTTTTAATATCAATGTTAAGGACAAGGTGTTTCCTATTGGTGTTACCTGTTTGTAGTTTATTTTAGACAGTGAGATCAGAGAAATCATAATGACTAGAAAAAGTAAATTGTGCTTCTTGATGTTGTTCTGAGTTTGGCTTCATAATGAACTATACTGTTGTAGGCCTTTGATTTGTGTAACTTTGTTTCCCTATTCATCAAAACAACTGCACTGAAGTTTCCCATTAGTGTGTTGAGACCGACATTGCATAGTAAATTAAGAAAAAATCCATTAAACTGAATCAAGGTGCTGTCATTTATATGGCTCTAATTATTAAGGGACTGAAAACTGATCTTCCATTTTAATACTTCCATTACAAACGTTATTTGAGCTAGCGCATGCTCTGGGAATACTGATTATATATGTGTCTAAATGTTTAAATGAGATGAAGATCTCAGCTCTTCAGCTTAGATCATCTTTTCTAGCATGGAAAAATGAGTTGGTTTAATTTATTAGACTAAAAAGTATGAAAACTATTTGAATGTGTTCATTTTCAGTATTTTAAAATAAGGGTATCCCTTTTAAATCAGGAAGGCTCCCATTTCTCACTTCTGAGTGAAGAAGGTACTATAAATAATGCTAATGCCAGTTATCTGCATCAAAAGCCAGCTTCTGTTATCTTGGTTAAAACCTGTTATACTCATCCTTTGCTGAGTCACTCCTATGTATTTGGTACTTTTTAAGGAAGCGATATGAAAATATGTATGTGCTATAAATCTTTCAATGATTTGATGTTTATATGAGTGTTGTTTGCTAATTACAAAAGCTCTTGAGTCAGTCTCAATAAAACTGTAAAAAACAGTTTTAAAAAGAATTAAAGAACAGAATTCTGTATTCCATATCCTGCTAGATAAATTCAGAGTGGTTGATCATGTGGTCTTGTTGACATTTGAGAGCTGCTTGAAACTGTAATATAAAGTACAAAAAACCCACAAAAAATTGCAAGAGTATCACATCTTTTAATCATTTAATTTTAAAATGTCAACATAACTGGGAAATTCTTATACAAAATCTATTCTATCCTGTTTTCACCTGTTTAGGTGAAAATTAAGTATGTTAAACCTACCACATTTGCTACAGGCTGAAAATAATTCATTATTAAGTTCAAAAAATAAATTGATGAAAATGATTATTCCCGCTGAATTACTGCATATGTATACTGTAATGTATCCCTATTACTATCTCTGTTTAAAATAATGATGAATATAGAAATCTAGTACAGTCAAGGTTAGTAAACACACTAACAAAGCACTGCAGATCATCCCACCTTCTTCATTATAGCAGGGACGAAAGAGGATTCCCACATAATATAGAATCACAGAATGTCCTGAGTTAGAAGGGACCCACAACATTGTCCAGTCCGTGCCCCAGCTCCACACAGTGCCCCTCGAACCCTACTTTTGAGAGCGGTCTACCAATGCTCCCTGCGCTCCGGCAGCTCGGGGGTGTGTCCACTGCCTTCTGGTGCAGAACCTTTTCCCATCCTGACCCTCTCTCCCCGACACAGTTCCATGCCGTTCCCTCTGGCCCTGTCGCTGTCACCAGGGAGCAGAGCTCAGCGCTGCCCCTCCGCTCCCTGAGAGGAGCTGCGGGCTGCCATGAGGAACTGTAGGCTGCTGTGAGGCCCCCCCTAGGCGTCCTCTTCTCTGGGGCGAACAACCCCAAGGGACCTCGTATGTCTTGCTCTTTAGGTCCTTCTCCATCTCTGTAGCCCTCCTTTGTACTCTCTCTGTAATAGTTTTTGAGATTAGTGGTGTTTTAGGGGCTATGGTTTTCAGCATCTTAATATCTAAAATAATACAAAACTTAGAATGAATAAGCTTTGACTTCTGTGCATGCTGCTGGTTCTTTCATTTTCTTTTGTACGTTATAATGCTTTGTAAAATGCCCTTGATGTTTTTCAGGCAAAAGTGGAAACCAATTTTTCATTTTAAATACTTCTAGCGTGCAAGATTGTGTTAAATTTGTTTTACATCTGTACATTAATATATTAATGTCAGCATTTCTAATATTATTCTCTTGATTTCAGTATTTACTGAATTTTGTTCTGTGGGAAACATTTAAGATTATATTTTTAGGAAAAAAAAAAAACCAACTAACAACCATCGCAGTGTCAGAGATGCCCTCTAGTTGCACTAGACGCATATTTCCCTTCCCCCGAACAGATCCTAGTGATTATTTTCATACTCTGGATTTAGCATTATACTGCACAGTAGAGTAATTCCCCTGATGCACATTAATAGACTATTTCTCCTATTGTTTTCTGGTTTAGCAGTAACTAAGTAAGAGCCATTGTGGTTTCTTGGGAAGATAGAAATGGGATTTTTGAAACACTCGAGTACAGCCTATTTGATAAAGCTCCATATATAAATAGTTCATATATGTGGTTGATGTTTTGAGAAAAACTTTGTCAGCTTTTAATGCTTGCCTGTAGCCTGAAGTAGTGGAAGAGCCTTGGGAGGAAATGAAAAAGGTGCCTGAAAGAGATGTAATTTATTATTTGTTATACTAAGTGATTATGCAAGTGAGGTGTGTGAGGGAGCCTGTTAGGAAAGGACATATTTGATCATCTTCATTCTGGTGCCAAAGTCATGCCTATTTTGCATCACAAAAATTCTCACAGCAATCTTCAGACAGAGCTTTTCATGCATCCAGAGCTTATATCAATCTACCGCATTCTTCAGAACACAAAATTAACAAGCGAAAGTATATTTGAAAACTGGTGTCAGTACTAGGGCTTCTTTTGTGGTTGCTGTTTAAATCCAGGATTGTGTTCCTCGTGCTTCTTCAGACTAATATTTGGTGACAGAAATATCTAGTATAGATGTAACTTTGAAGAGAACAGTTGTAACTTCAAAGAGAACAGTTGGTTCTCTTTGAGAATTGGATACGTTTGCATTTTTATCTCTTTCACTCTCTTATTTTTGTCTGTAGCTACATCTGAAGGAGGTGACTTTAACAAAAGCAAAATCTGTTAAAATGAGAGAGTGGATTTGAAATATATAGCTTCATCATGACAATTACAGTTTTTCATTATTCTCATTGGATGCTCGATTCTCAGTCTGCTGTTTTATAAAGGAAAGTAGGCCTCTTGTTAATTACTTTGGTTAGCTTGTCAACTCTTTTGTCAACTCTTCTGTCAAACAGTTGAAATCCTATTGTGCCTTAAATGCTGACTTACAAATTCCTTCCATTGCTCCATATTTCTCAATGAATTTTATTTAATTACCTATATTTGTCTATAGGTCCAAATTGACAATTTTCTCTAAAACATTCACTGCTATTGCTTTTAAAAACTGTTTTTCCCAGGCTCCATTATGTCAGTTCAAGCCCTTCATAGGTCTCCTTGACTTTTACTTTGTCAGACCTCTCAATAGGATTCCTTGAACACTTCTAGAATAAGACAGAAACTGTAAGTGTGTATCCTGGCTTTCTGACAAAATGCAGTAGAATCAGTCCTTGATTTTAGAATTTTCAGTGCAGTAGATATAGTAAACAAAAAGCACAAGATGATTGCTTAGAACCTTTCTGCATGTTTGTATTGACTTTTTTTTTGCATGTCTAGCTACCAGTTTGCACTAAACTTAAGGAGATTTGGCTTGTCAACTCGTAGTAAAACATTACTGAAAGAGACTGAAATGGTTTGTATTAGATTTTATACGTACAGGAACTCCACACTGTGTTGCTGAAGCAGACAGCCTGTTTGTGCAGTAGAAGGCTATAAAAGACAGTTTTCTAGTGAAAGTTTTGGGTCACCCTTTTATTTTTTTAAATCCCATTTAATTATTAGTAAGATACTCTATTAATTACAGCTGTAAACATGTGGCGTGGGAGGTAAATTTTTCATGTGTGGAGATATAGGAGGAGGGAAAAATAGTTTATTTTGTGCCTAAAGGGACAACAAAATGACATGCTTTATTATGACCAATCTTAACATGGAAACTTAAATGACTAGAGACCTCTGTTTACTTGTAAACAAAGTTACTGTAGTCAAGTATTTTGCAGAATTTTACAAAAGCTTTTTTTTTTTTTTTTTTTTAAAGGAACTTCATGTTGGTGTTGTTTATGCCAGAACATAATAAGCAAGGCAGATTAGCTCCAGCCCTGTGTAAGCTTTGTGTAACTAGCAAACACAATGCAATTGAGTATGAAATCCAAGTGACTTTGGAAATGAAAGAAGAGTTCTGAGCTCTCTGACTTGAAGCTGAACGTGATGACGGCCTGGTCTATGGTAGGGAAACTGAAAATGGAGAAGAGGCACTCCAGAGAAGACAGAAACATGGAACAAGATGCTGGGGAATGCAGTGCTGAATCTGAGGAATGGACGAGCTCAGAAAGTGAACCTGAGCAACCGTACTTCCGAAGCAGCTGTAGCAATATTCCATGGAAAGAGAAGGAAGTTTCCACTAAACCACATCGGCCACTCTGTCGCTCCCCATGTTTGGATCGCCCAAGTTTTTCACAGAGCAGTATCACACAAGACTTGAAACTAGAGGAATGCAAAACAAATTTGGACAAGGAATACCAAGCTAAAATGGATTTTGCTTTAAAGCTTGGGTATGCAGGTGATCAGATCCAGGCTGTACTGAATAAACTGGGAGCAGATGCGCTCATCAATGATGTTCTGGCAGAACTTGTGAGACTTGGTAACAAAAGTGAATCAGAAGGACAGAACAGTGCCAGCAGTACCACTAGTACTCTGGTGCCAAGAGGTCCTTGCCCAAAGGAAATAGCAAGCCCTGAATTGTCACTTGAAGATGAAGTTGTGGATAACAGTGATAACTTGAGGCCAATTGTCATTGATGGAAGCAATGTGGCTATGAGGTGGGTCTCCCTGTTGCAACACATGAAAAGAAAAAAAATGACAAAAAATATTGATGAGAAAAATCAATATTGGTTGCAACATCATTTGAAGTCATATAGTATATTCACACTGATAGTGAATCTTCCTTATGGACCCTTTAGTCCAGCCTTTTAAATATGTTGTCGCTCATCTATATGCAGTTCCAGTTCCCCCTCCTTCTTTAAAGCAAACTCTCCCCTCAAATCTGAGGTTCTATCAATTTAACTGTACTATGCTGTGTTTTAAGTCCTTAAACAATGTTGAAAAAGATTAATGTCCAGAGGCAATCAAACAGAGGAGTTAAAAAAAGCTCTTTTTAAAATGACAGTATTATATGCTGATGGTATGCACTGGACTTGAGGGAAGTTAAACTACTGCTGATAAAGCCTATTCAGAAGTCAAAGCAATTTAGCAGTGTCAGTACAGGTCTATGTATGAGCTTAACCAGCTGACTCGTACAACTGCAGTACTTGTGAATTCAGATGCGTGCACACACATGGCTACTCAAGTCTATGCTAACTCAAGAGATTTCTGTCCTGTGCCACTTATAAGCATATCTGTAGAATACACAGTTCACCTAGAAAGTACTTTTGTTTATCATTGAGAAACTGATTTTCTGTAAGGGAGTTTAAACTATCTGGTGATCAGAGGTATCAAGATTTTTTGAAAGTAGCGTTTCTATAACAGATGTCCTTTAGTGTCAGCTTTCTGTTTTAAAAGAATTTGTGATCAGAATTTTTTTTTTCTGTGTAGCAAGAAAATTAAGGTTTTTGTAGGTGTATTGAGTACTCTGAATTTTGAAATAAATACAACCCTCGCTCTCCAGTCATATACAAATGTTTCATAAACAGGATTTTCTATTGCCAAGTTGCGGTTAATATGCAACTGTACTGGATCTGGTAAGGGATGGAGTTAACTTTCCCCACAGCAGCCCATACTGTGTTGTGATTTGCACTTATAGCTAGAACAGCACTGACATTGCACCAATGTTTTTGCTGTTGCTGAGCAGTGCTGGCACAGCATCAAGGCCTTCTCTCCAACCCTCTACATCCCTTGGCCAGTAGCCTGAGATTGGGCAAGAGGTGGGAAAAGGACTTCACCATTACAGTTGACATAAATAGACCGAACGGATATTCCAGACTATGACATCATGCTCAGCAATAAAAAGCTCTGGGGAAGAAGGAGAAAGCCAATTGTATTCTGGGCTGCATAAAAAGCAGCATGTCGAGCAGGTCAAGGAAGGTGATTCTCTCTTGCTAGTCCACCCTTGTGAAAGCCCACCTAGAGTTCTGCATTCAGCTCTGGGGTCCCCAGCGCAAGAAAGATGTTTACTTCAGTTAAAGTAGATCTAGAGGAGGGCCACAAAATGACAGGCCTAGAACACGAGTTCTACAAGGACAGACAGAGAGAGCTGGAGTTGTTTAATTTGGAGAATGCTCCAGAAAGACATTTCAATACTTAAAGAGGGTTTATAAGAAAGAGAGAGAGACACTTTTTTTTTTTTTTTTTTTTTAAATACAAGGGTATGTAGTGATAGAACAAGGGGTAATGGTTTTAAACTGGAATAGAGTAGATTTAGATTAGGCATTAAGAAGAAATTCTTCACTGTGAGGGTGGTGAAAAACTGGCACAGGCTGCCCAGATGGCCCATTCCTGAAAGTGTTCAAGGTAAGGTTGGATGGGCCCCTGGGCAACCTGATCTAACGTCCCTGCTCATGGCAGCATAGTTAGACTAGATGATCTTTAAAGGTCCCTTCCAACACAAACCATTCTATGATTCTGTGATTCTCATTACTTACACATTTGTCTTCCCAAGCAATTGCTATACATATTTAGGTCCTGCTTCCCAGTAAGTGGAAGGACATTGCAAGCTGGTGGGAAGTAGAGAACAATGCTTTTTTCTCCTTTTGCTTCTGTGCAGCCTTTGCTTTTATGTCATTGAACTCCTGTCTAAAACCTGCCAAGGTTTTGTTTTTTTTTTTTCTCTCCTCCATCTCATTTTCTCCCACCTCTGAGTAGGGTGAGTGAGGGAACAACTGCAGTACTTGCCTGCCTATAGTGTTAAGCTACACCACAATCCAAAACATGTTTCTGTAAAGCAACATCACCAATATTTATTTTACTCTTTTTTATTTTTCACTATTTGTTGTGTTTTCAGTCTCTGTACTGCTTGAGTAACTCCTGAGCACTGCGTGACAGCAGCTGGAGAAGAGTGTATACTTTTATTATTCCATACCTGAGAACTGATACTCTGTTTATGAAATAAATGGCATATGCATTTGAAAATACAAAAGAATATTATATTCTGTGAAATCTGAAAAGAGTACGGAAAATCACTTTAGCAATGCTTTTGCATTAATAATTTAAGTTGCAAGGATTTAGAATACGCTGGTTATCCACAGGCCTTAGTTATACTGATGGTATTAGATACCTGACTGCCTTTGATCCATTTCAGCGTTACTTTCTATGATGTTCTGAGCCCAGGAAGAACATGTATTTCACTGCACTCTGGTAATCTGTGACGTTTTTCCTCCAATAAGTAAAATTTTGAATTATAATCCATAAAATAATGCTAGAGACCATTGCAGTAAGGTGCTAATCTCTTAATAATGCAGCATTGTTGTACAAGCTGAGAATACCTGGAAAGTGAAGTGATAATACAGTTCTCATGTTTTAAAAAAAAAAAAAAACTGCATTGATGATGCAAATGGTAGCCTTGCCTTTAAGGTAAAAAAGAAAAATGTAACTGAATGGTGTCTATGTAAGAACATACCCATTTTTAATATAGAATTTTTTTTGAACACTTTTGGGGGATGCTGCACAGAACTGACAACTTGAATCTGAATGGTACAGCAACTGGATACCAGTGACAAACAAAAGCCAGTTGCTGTAAACTGTGGGAGGCATTCCTAGCATTTTGTAGAGCCACAAGGGTCTCCTTAATTATAGCCAATTGCTTGGTCTACTCCCACACTGTGGGGCATCTAGAGAAGAGTCCTCTCCTGTATTTTGCATTGCTAGCTAGATCTCTTGGCTATTTCTGGTAAGGGGTGTCACGTGGCTTTTTTTTTTTTTTTTTTTGCCTTCTGGAACCCTCCCTGAGAAGGCTGCTCAACCACTCTTTGAAAGGAAGAATGCTGTTCCTCAATACAACATCACTGATCTGATTGAGTTAACACTTTTTGCAATGAATGGAATGATCTGAATAAATTAATATAGAAGTCTTGACAAGAACATTGAACTGGGCAGATCCACTGCTGTGTCATAACTGATGAAAAACTGCAGCTGTCTCAAGAAAGTAGACAATTCTGAATGAAAACATTTTGAGAAAAGCACATCAAGGAGCATAAGATTGGCTTATAAAGTCTGCGCTTTTCAAATGCAATTTTAGAAGTAGCTGATGTTGCTAACCAAACTAAAGTGTGATAAAGGGGAGATTATTATTCTTCCAGTGAGAGTCAACTTTTTTCCCCCCCAAGTATTTTTTCTTCCTCAACGTCACGAAGTAGCAACAATATATACACTCTTGTGTTGGCTTGAATCTAAATATGAAACCCACCCATAATGTAATCTATATGTCTTTCTTACTTATGTAGACTAAATACTGAGGACATTACATGTAATATATGCCCTCAAATGTTATTCAGGCATTCCTTAACTGTCTTTTGAGAGTATTTACAATAAACTTGAAGAACTGTGTTTCACATTTATGAAATCAACCTATAAGATAGACTGAATAAGATTTATAATTAAGATTCTAACTAGTATCTATCAAACATCTATTTTTTCTTCACAAGAACTTTTAATTCCATTTTATAAATGGAAGTGGTATTATAGAGCTGTTTCAAACGCTCTTTTTCCTTGATTATGTACAATAGTAGAGACTCCATTATGTTGCAGAAAACAAATTTTTGATTTGCTGGAGAATGGATGAAGGAGCTTGAAGAACTTTTACAGAGTTATCTCTCTCTAAAATAAACACATATTTTTAAATCTAGATGTTTTAAAAGCATCTATTCCTCATGACAGACAGCATCGCTAGCTCATTTCTCTTTATTATTGTTAACTTTTTTACGGTACTGATGTTTGTGAGCTCAATTTTTTGTGGAAGGTGACATTTTTCAATAGATCAGCTAATAAAATGAAAAAGCAGAAAAAGAAAGAAAAGCAGAAAAGCAAGTACAACAATAACAGCAGAACAACAAGATCCTAGGCTGGAGCAAGGGAGGATTCACTCAAACACAACAGCTGTAGGTACAGGAAGGAAGCTGCCTACCTTCAGAAGACCTCAGGTACACAGGGACCTCCAGTGATATACCCTCACCTCCACTGCCAGTCCATAAATGAGGGTTGGGAAGGGCGGGGAGCCAGGATCCGCCCCTTCTGGTCACCCAGGTTCATTGCATGCATGCACCTGAGCTACCCTGGGTTGGCCCTGCCTTCCTACCAGGTGTTCAATCATGGTTTCAAGCCATGACTTAGCATTTCCACTACACTTTAGCATTAGGATTATCATGTAACTGTTTTGTGGTTTGTTTTTTTCTCTTACTTTATTTTTGTGATAGTGCAATTTCACAGTTTCTATTGCTTAAGTACCAGTTTTGTAATCTGATGATTAAATAGCTTTGTCCAACTGTCATTTTCCAGTTATGTAAGCTGGTCTAACAAAATGGTTTACCTGTCTCTACAATTGCTACTTACCTTGTTTACCTAGATCATGACAGCTTTAAAAGGAAAAACAACAACAATAAAACCCAAAGCCAAAGCTTTTATGTTTGCTGTTTCTAAGACTTCTGGTTGTTTTTTTGTTGTTGTTTTGTTTTTTTTTTCTTCAGCCATGGAAATAAAGAAGGATTTTCCTGTCGGGGAATTCAACTAGCTGTTGACTGGTTTCTGGAAAAAGGACATAAGGATATCACTGTGTTTGTACCTGCATGGAGAAAAGAACAGTCTAGACCAGATGCACCAATTACAGGTAACAACAGGTCAAGATTTTCTTTGACTTCTTGGCTCAAGTAAATAAATGTGTTGCATTAAGACAGAACTGTGTCATTTTTCTAATGAGTACTACATACTCAGCTGTGGCCATAATGTTGCTTTCATTCAGCTGTTTAAGAACAAAACAATTTCACTGATGAGGAACGGTTAAGCATTTGCATCTTCAAAAAAAATTTTTCTTTGTAATATTACTGGATCATGTCAACACTCCTGAGAGGAGATATAATTTTCCACCAATAGCAAACGTTGTTTAGTGGACAAAAGATAATGATTAGTTGCTGGGCTAGTAGAAAACATGTGGTATCAGGCCAGGGACTCATTGAGCAGTGTAATCTTAAACACTAAAGAAGTCCATGAATTTTTACTCCAGTTGCAGTACTTATATTTCACTCCAAGCTAACAAGAAGGCTATTGTAAGACAGTAACAATTGAGTTATCGTAGAATCATAGAATGACCTGTGTTGAAAAGGACCTCAAAGATCATTGAGTTTCAACCTCCCTGCAGTGGGCAGGGTCACTAACCACTAGACCAGGCTGCCCAGAGCCCACGCCCAGACTGGCCTTGAATGCCTCCAGAGATGGTGCATCCACGACCTCTCTGGGCAACCTGTTCCAGTGCGTCACCACCTCCTCAGCAGAAAACTTCCTCCTAACATCTAACCTAAATCTCCTCTGCCTTAGTTTAAAACCATTCCCCCTTGTCCTATCGCTATCTACCCATGTAAACAGTTGTTCCGCCTCCTGTTTATACACTCCCTTCAAGTCCTGGAAGGCCACAATGAGGTATCCCCAGAGCCTTCTCTTCTCCAAGCTAAACAAGCCCAGTTCTTGACGTGTACCTTTTCTCACTGTTCCTGAACATGGTTATTTACAGAGGAGTACAGTGGTTATGACGCTTAAATACTGGACATTTACTTAGTGTTTTGAAAGCGCAGAAATGTCATTCTCCTTCTAGGTTTTTTTTGATGTTGTTGTTGTTTTAAATGAGGATCATATATGCACATAATTACAAAATTATTTCTCAGAAAAGAGGTAAAGTTTAATATTTCAAGGGCTGCATTTCTTTACAAACTTTTAAAGAAGTTGCTCAAGTAAACTTATTTTACAGATCAAGAAATCTTACGGAAATTGGAGAAAGAAAAAATTCTTGTTTTCACCCCATCTCGAAGAGTTCAGGGAAGGAGAGTAGTTTGCTATGATGATCGATTCATAGTAAAGCTTGCTTTTGACTCAGATGGCATAATTGTATCAAATGACAACTATCGAGATCTTCAAAACGAAAAACCAGAATGGAAGAAGTTCATAGAGGAGCGGCTGCTAATGTATTCTTTTGTGAATGACAAGTATGTTTTTTCTTCAAAAATTAAAGAGAATTTGCCAATTCAGAACCCTCAGTAAAAACTGAAATTCAAATTTAATTTCTTTCCCATTAGATTTATGCCTCCTGATGATCCTCTAGGACGCCATGGTCCAAGCCTTGAAAATTTCTTAAGGAAAAGGCCAGTTATTCCTGAACATAAAAAACAACCGTGTCCTTATGGTAAGTGCTTAAGTCATATTTATGTGCTCTATTCAAAGGTAGGTGAAGAGAGCAATTAATTAACATCTTGTCATTACCAGCCATCCAAGCACCATATCCTTTTTTATGTCCATCACGCACATATTAACAATATAGCAAAAAATTAAGGCTATCACAGATTTTTGCTATTTTTTTCTGGTTTGTATTCAATAAAAGACATTCATAACTACATAAATGTTTTGTTTTACATAGCACTGAGTATGTTGTCAGTATTGAACTCATGAATGGTAGGAAGAAAAGTGATGTGTCTTGCCCTTTATGCAGTGATATACCTGGTTACAGGTAGTAGCAGAGTCTGGACTGCCTGCATGTATAATTATTCTTTACAGTGATAATACAGAAACATTACAATTAAGAAACAGTGAAAGGTATAAAGAAAAAGGCAGCAGGTGGTAGTATCAATTATTTTTTGGTATATTTAACTTGAAATCACTTTTCTTACAGGTAAAAAGTGCACCTATGGGCACAAATGTAAATATTACCACCCAGAACGGGCAAACCAGCCTCAAAGGTCAGTAGCGGATGAGCTTCGAATAAGTGCCAAATTATCTGCTGTGAAAACAATGAGTGAGGGAGCCTTGGCCAAATGTGGCACAGGGCCCTCCAGCTCCAAAGGCGAGATCAGTTCTGAAGTGAAACGAATTGCCCCAAAGCGTCAGTCAGATCCAAGCATTAGATCAGTAGCTGTGGAGCCTGAGGAAAAGTTAACAGTAGCCCGGAAGTCTGAGGCCAACTCTGTCCCATCTCTGGTTTCTGCATTAAGTGTACCAACGCTCCCTCCACCAAAAAGCCATGCAGCTGGTGCATTAAATACTCGTTCTGCAAGCAGTCCAGTGCCAGGTTCCTCACAGTTCACGCATCAGAAATCCTCACTGGAACACATGTCCAGTGTGCAATATCCTCCAATACTAGTCACCAATAGCCACGGCACCTCAGTTAGTTACACTGACCAGTATCCCAAATATGAATCATTAGGGGACCATGGCTATTATTCCTTACTCAGTGATTTCTCCAACTTGAGCATAAGTAGTATGCATAACACAGATTATTACGGGGCTGATGTGGACCAGGGGATGTATTCTAGAAACTCAAGCCCCTGTCCTGACAATTGCTTAAGCCATACAAGTAATGATTCTTATTCCTCTTACAATGACTTGTATCTGGGTGTAGCAGATGCCAGTCCAGAAGATAATATGAAGATCCACAGACTGACATCGCAAAATCGTCTTCAGCCTTTTTCCCATGGTTACCATGAAGCCTTAAATAGAGTTCAGAGTTACGGAACTGAAGAGCCTAAACAATCCCTTCGCAAACAGTCTGTTTCCCACTTAGGCCTGCATGCCCAGCATCCAGTTGTTGGAGCACGGTCCAGTTGTCCAGGAGAATACCCTGTGCCTCAAAATATTCATCCATCAACTGCACAACCAAGCCGTGCCTTGGTCATGACAAGAATGGACAGTATTTCTGACTCACGGCTTTATGAAAGTAATCCTACAAGGCAGAGAAGACCACCTCTCTGTCGAGAACAGCATGCTAGTTGGGATCCTTTACCATGTGCATCAGATTCTTATACTTATCATTCATATCCATTGAGTAACAACCTTATGCAGCCATGTTATGAACCTGTAATGGTAAGAAGCATGCCTGAGAAGATGGAGCAACTGTGGAGGAATCCATGGATTGGGATATGTGGTGAGCCACGGGAACCACATATAATCCCAGAGCATCAGTATCAAACATACAAGAACCTCTGCAATATCTTCCCACCAAGCATTGTCCTTTCTGTGATGGAAAAGAATCCCCACATGACAGATGCACAACAGCTGGCAGCTATGATTGTTGCCAAACTAAGAACAGGGCGCTGAAATATTATAACCTCTTTTGTATAAATGAAACTATACAGCACATAGGAACTGGTAGAAAAATTAAATAAAGAAGGAAGTGGGCAAATCTATTGTATACATTTTCTAATAAGGTAGGATAAACTTCTGTACACAGTAGTTGTTGTATATGTATTGAGGCACTATTTAAGAGTTGATTGTATTGTAAATTTTAAGATTTTAAAAATAAGGATTTTTAATAGTATTTTACAGGAAATGCATACCTTGCTGCATGGATAGTTCATTAAGAACTACAATGTCACATTCTGTGTCTCAAAGCTTTTAATACAAAATTATTATTAGCAGTTATATTGCATGTATTAATGTACACTTTCAATTTGATTATAAATACCCAATTGGCCTTTCAAAGCATGCTCTTTACAATCCCAGATGACTTCCAGGGTTTCAGCTTTGCCATTTGACACTGCCTATTGGTACATCAAATAGTGAAGAAAAAAGAAACTTGACAAAGAATTTTCAATTTGTAAAACGTTGAATCTCTTTCAGCTTTTGGATGTCAATATTGTTGGCATTTCTTAAATTTCAAAACTGTTCCCCGAGAGTTTATCTATTACTGTTGCATCAGTCCAACAGAAACCAAATCATTCATTAAATTAGGACAAAAACATTAAGGAATATGAAGGCGTGCTAGAACTAAAAGATGTTTTAACTGTAGCTTCCCTCTTCAGAACTGTCAGCCGTGCAGTAAGCAGTAACTACAGCCCTTCTGTGGGCAAGGATGGCATTTAACATGCAAGATAGCATTACAAGATCAACGTAAGAAAGAAGCGGGAGTGGGAGAAGCTGTTTCTTGAGAAGAGATGCTACAGTTCTGCTTTGTGGCAAAGCTTGCCTGGTTTTGCTCTTCAGATCCATGCAAAGGTGTGCATTTGCCTTGTGAACATTTCTAAAGCTCCTGCTTCAACAAGTGAGATAATTTCGTGTGGCATTGTTTGCTCAACTGGTATTTTGCTCAGGGTGGGAACCTTTGTAGCTAAATGTCTCCAAAAGAGGCGTTTCTTGTTTTTTAAGCTGCACTGACTGAACGCCCTTTTTTGACTCCACTGTATATTTCAACATTTTGAACCATTACTAACTCGATATGTCTCGAGCTAGGACTTAATGACTTCTACTGTAGTTTTTTTCATGAAAGTTGAGAAGGCCTGGTTTACGTATGGCCTTTTGTTTCTTCATGAGAAGGTGTGACACTGCCTAAATGTTTCTTACTGTGAAACACATGGAACGTGAGGCTGCAGTCAGGGTTGTTTCTGGTGTTTTGATAACGGCTTGCATGCTGCTTTCTCATTCTCTGTTTGTCTGAGGAACAAAACTGCATCATTTCCTACATTTGTATTGATTCACAATATTTTTCAGGCTATTTATCATGGGCAAAATGTGTTCCTGTCAGGTCAAAAGCAACAAAGAAAACAATTACAGGTGCAGTGACAGTTAATTTACTGATAATTGATAACCATATCATTTCACACATGATAAATATTCTTCTGTTGGTACAGGGAACATATATGACCACGCCATTATGTATTTAAATTGAGTTAACTTGAAGGTGATTTGTATTTACACTTGTTTTTTAAAAATAACTAAGTTTTAATTAGTTGGTTATGGTCTCTGTAATAGGAAAAATAAATCTTTGGACACCTACAACAGCTGGAGGAAACAGATTTATCTCTTGACCAGTATCTAAAAACATTTCTTACTAACCAACATTTTAGATTTTTAATTTGCAATTAATTCTTATTCTCTTCTCTTGCATGGTATTAAGCAGCTGAGAGCAATGCCTCAAATAACCAGAAATGACCTTTTGTTTGTTGATACAAATTGTATCTCTTTTTCTTGATTGTATACAAACTGTTTAAAAAAAAACAAAAAACAACAAAAAAAAAAAACCTAACAACCCACAAACCTCTAGATTAACTTCAGTATTACATGTTCACCACAATGTTTGTGACACCATGTGTCACATGGAAGTAGCCCATGAGTAATTATGATTTTTTCTGTTATTTAAAATGGGCACTTATAGTTCATAGGCAAGCAAGACAACTTTTCAGAACCAGTTTATTATGTGCACAGATACTACATGTACACCTCAAAGCATTACGTGATTATCTTTAGCCTACTAAGCAGATTCATCCTTGCACTAAACTTTACGTAAAAATGTTGCTGTTAACTCATCTGCATGTGTTTAAAATGTAACAATATAATTACTGTAGACCCTGCTTTATTCTTAACAGATTAATTTATAATTTATTTAGGTTTAAAATGAAGCTTATTTTGCACTCACACATTCCATCTTGCATGGAATTAAATATTTGGACGTAGAAACGTGTTTGTCACCTTTTTCTCCCATTATAAAGATAAGCTATCTCAAGAGGGTTTGGTAGGTGTTTTTGGTATTTTGATGTGTGGAATCCTGAGCAGAAGTTACTGTATGAAGCTCTGTGTGATTTATGGAGATACTCATTTTTGTAGGACTTGTCTCGTTGTTTTAATGTTCACAAACTTTTGTCTTACTGATAAAAAAGGAATTATTCTAAATGGAAAAGCTATGGAACTGCAAACACAGAATACCATTTCTGTAAGGCACTTTGAAAGCTAATTGTCTTTTTTTTTTAAAAAGACATTTGCATCCATCCTATGTGGAATTACTGAACGGGCAGTGTAGCCTTGTGGAAATACTTTGCAGATGTTGTGCTTGTTTAGTCCACCTTAGAGGAAATGAAACTTTTATATGTGATGTAGTCTTTCCTAATCCACTAGTTAAGTGACAACTCAGATATCCACATCTGTTCTCAGATATGTTTACATGCCAATTCAAAACACTGACACGTGAATTAATCTTGAGCGCATAAGCTTAGATTTCTTCTTACATGGAAGAGTTGATCTTATTAACACATGATCATAACTGTCTATATTGTAAATATAAGATTTTGTATAAATGCTCTTTCTGAGAGCATGGTATTTAATGTTTTTAAAACTGTAAGTAAGCAGTTCTAGAAACTATATTTTAATAAAATCCATAAGATTCTAGCTGAGAAACTGCAAAAAGAAAAAAACAAAAGCGTTAAGATGAAATCTTGCAAGAAAATGGTAGATGTTAGCGGAGCCAGTCTTACTCTAGGCATTCTGAATGACTGATCTTTAGTCTTCGGCTATATTACTTTCACATAATTTATCACTTAAGAGTGCATAATGTTAAATTCCTGATTCAGAACTCAAACGCTTTATTGGAAGTCAGCCTAATTAATTTTATGTGTTTTTGTAAGAATTACATGTTAGTAATATATTAAGTTGTACATATAGAACATTTGACTACTGTTAGTCCCCGTTGTTGTCTTATTGAGCTACAGTAGTGGGCTTTATTCATTTGTAGAATTAAACATTATGGTTTAATTGTTGTAAAATTTTATAAATCTCTTTGGGTTATTTTGGTTGACCCAAATATAATGTAAGTCTCAATGACAAAATGAGTGAAAAATGGATGTTAAGCCAATATGTGGTATTTATAAAACACTGTAGTAAGTGTGCAATGCTCTAGATGCAGCTGCATGGACATCATTCACTAGCATGAGTCTGTTTAGCTTTTTGTAAAGATGTTTTAAATTTAAACTCTTAAAAATAGGAAGTGGGCATATGGTTGCTTAGAACAAACAGAAGAATCCTTATTAAAAAAAAAAAACAACAAAAAACCAAAGTATCTGTTTAGGTAGGTTCTCCACACATATCGTTAATGCCAGTTTGCCTCATACTCCAAATTTTGGCATTTTGGAATTCTTACTGATAAAGCCAGAACACGCAAAGAATAAATCTGACCCGATGAGTCTGTTTAAAACTTACTTGATCTGTGGCATGCACATGTACCTGTGACATGCGCCAAACCACTGTCAGGAACATTTCAGGGAACATATTTTGAGTACAGTCATTTTAAAAATTGCACGCTGAAAAGAAGGTACGAGCTTCATTTCTGTACAACTTTGGCCCATGGAAATGCTACTTTTTCTTGACTTGCCAAAAGTTAACATGAAACGTTAGTACCACAGGACTCCTATTAGCCAGATCATGAGATCTGTCGCTATTATTGCTGTGGGTAAGCGTTCAGCTTCAGTACCCCCTTTTATGCACCCGGATAGCAGGCTGTGTGACAGAGCAACAATAATGGTGTTTCTTGCAATACTTAAACTGGAAAAAAAACAAGTTCGCTGTTATTTATATTATTCTCACGCCAGTGTTTGCTTAGCTGTTGAAGATCCATTATATGATCTCTATGATTTTGGTCTTCGGTATTTCAAAGTTTGTAAACATATTAAAATTATTGAGAGGAACCCAAAATTATTATAGTCTATTACTTGTAGCCTCCCTGCTCTGTGTAAAAGGTTTGCACAACTATTTAATACACATGAAATGTTATACTTTATATCTATTTATCTATCTATCTGAAACCTGCTTATTTAATAAAACTGAGAGCCACTGGATATTTTGTTTCTAGCCTTTTATTTGCTAACCCTGTTCAGGAGAGAGCCCTAGAAGAGCTGTTTTGTCCAAAACAACCTGGACGTGTTGTGACACTTATTTTTCAGTATTCCTTGTTGATTTACAGGAAAAATACCCAAATTGTGAAATCATACATAATGCTCAGCTTTTCTGTGTTTAAGTCTGTGTAGGAAAAGGATAAGTGTAAGGGTACTCCATTTTACTTGAAAAAGCAGAGAAACTTCTTTGTGTTAGTTAGGTCCCAATTCCCATCAGTCTTTCTATTAAATCAATTTTCTTTGTCTATTTCAACACCTTAATCATTTCACTTACTTTGCGGGGGGAGGAGACAACATCACAGTGATTTGACTCAAAATTACTTTAACTTTTTTGGGGAAACAACGTAGGGGAAGGAAAATGATATTAAAAAAATCATCTTTATCTGTATCTTAATTTGCTTGAATTTCTTACCATTACCATGTTTGCTCTCACAACAACCAGGAGGAACCGGGTACTCCAAAAGACAAACCGTGCAAAAACATTAAAATTCATGTACTACTCAAACTGCTTTTTCCCCAATCTCAGACCCTTTGTGGTTAGTCAGCACAGCCCTCAAATACACTTCTACTGAGAACAAGTATTAGATTCTACAGGATATTCTTTCCGTTCCAGTTTTCTCCCCAGAACTGTAACTCTTTTGTAGCACAGGAGGTCCATTGGAGAGTGACTGCCGTTATCATTCAGAAAACAAAATATTTAAGACTTAAACAGCCAGGAATAAGTTATCTTAACGATTCCACTGTTGCATTCTGTGAAAGTGATTGTCCCAAGGCCATAGCTTCCTCAGCGATTCCCATTTGCATCATTTATCCTTGCGACTTTCCATAAAGCTCCAAAATTTCATCTCCACTCCCTTCTACAGCTTCCACTTGGAGGTGGTATTTCAGACAGTAGAAACCTGTCTGGAAAGGTTAATTTACAGAGGGGAGAAGGCAGACTCAAACAGTCCTGCCCAGTGCAAAGAGAAAAATCAAGTACTTTAGCAATACATCAACACTGCCTTTCTTAGCTCCTCTCAGAACATGTTTCTAGTAATTAAACTAATTAGCACATTGAAATTTTACTGAGAGAGCCTTTTTCAAAGGAGGAAAAGAGTTGCATGCAGCATAGTATTTGTTAGCATCTCACTTCCCTTTTTGAACTGTTATGTTTGCATTAACAGACCTCAACAAGTACAAAATATCAGTAACTATTAACTTAAATGCTTTTTATGTCATTTGAACTGGCTGGCTTTAAATGTTAAGAATAGCTATGCATTTATTATACGCTATTCATCCTAACTTCGTCATGCAATTATCTAGGTTTTACTATTTGTTGCTTTTTAAAATTTGAAGCCATCACATTTATTTTCACCAGTCACTCACAACTTCATTTTTTTCCCCCCAGTTTCATACCTGCTCCCCTACTTTCCCACCAGTAACACCATTTAAAATTCATGTAATTACTACAGCTTCTCCTTAAGTCTTGATTTTTTTTTTTTATTTTTTAATTTTTTAAACCAGGTAGCAGTTTTGTGTTCTTCTATAAATCATTCACAGCACTGGATTTAGCTATTTTATTTGACTCTGTAGTTTGATCAAAGCCCAGGATTTTTATTCCATAATTCACTAAGGAGGGTGATGGCAGACACACAAGGCAGTGACTACAGTTGGCAAAGAAACCATACTAGGACATAATTTTAATAGAGTAAACTTTTACCGAAGGGGGAAAAAGGTCACATATAGCACAATATTTGCCAGCATAGCACTTTTCTTTCTGAACTGTTACACATGTACTGACAGACTTCAGAAGAGCCAACTACAGTAATTTAATACTCTACTGAATACAGTAATAAAAGATAAAAAAATCCCTTTGTATTCACTGAATATTTCCTAAGTAAGCTTACAGAACTATTGGGTTCCACAAGTAACTAAGAGCAAATTAACAAAAAACACTACAATGAGGGAAGGGCTTACATGAGAAATCCCCCACAACAGAAAGAAGTTTGGGTTTCTTTGCACTGTAAAGAACCAGTTCTTAAACAACATATCTTCCATCGTAAATAATTTTTCACTGTGTGGTAGAGACAGTAACTGGAATAAGATGGATAAAAAGTGAGAATAATAAAAAAAAAAAACACATTAAGGACACTGAGGTAAGCCTTTACTTGAAAGCCAGCCCAAGGCGTCCAAGGTAACATACTGATCTAAACTTGTAATTTAATCCTGGCCAACATACTGCTAAATCGGTATGTTCTTTTTAATATCTTTTTAATAGCATAAATAGCATTTAATGACTATATTAGCACATAATGAGAACAGTAACTATACAGAATTAAAAAGATGCCATTTCACAATGCTACACTGACGTTCTCCTATTTCCGCTTAGTTATTCCGTTTATTAGACTGACTCAGAGAAAAGCTCTGTCTTAACCCCTAGAAGATACAATCCAACAAATTATTACAGAGAAGTTTTGAAATTAACATGCTTGAACTCCTAAGGTAGTTGACAGGTAATTGTAGAAGCTGCTAAGTTACAAGAATGTTTAATACAGGTAAAGAAAACTGAACTTAGGAAAAGAAAAGGTCCAAGTGCTTGTTCTCATCTAAAATAGCAACCAAGTCCATTTCTGCATACTAGCTAGTCTAGCTAATCATGCTAGCTTTGCAGCGAAGACAACAGACTTGTCAAACTCAGTGAAACTGTGAATGGAAATAACATCAAAAAACTTACCTTCATTTGAAATCCTAGCTAGATGAAAATCGTAGCATGACCTCATGCTGGCTAAATAATCCAAACTCATAAATGACAATATTGGTGTCTCCGAAAGGGAAGGGCTCTCAGTAGTATGGCCAGTGAGAACCAGAGGACCTTTTCCAGAATATCCAAAATAGAAACAGCATCCAGAAAGAATGTTTGCCTTCCACTAGTGATATTTATTAACCATGACAAAAAATTACACAAAGGGATTCCAAAGTATTCTAACTGTATTTCACAAATATCAGCTAGAGCTAAAAGCTCTTGACAGTGGTCAAGCAGACAATAGCTACTACAAATAGAACTTACAACATGTTTCCAAAATTGTGATTTTATACGGTAAAAAGTAATAAATCCTCACGGAAAAAAAAAAGTCCTGGAGTGGCTACTTCCCTATCACCATTACAAGTTCCTCTATGTCACTTATCTTGTGCAATACTGAAAGCTGCAGAGTAATTTACTGTCTTAGAAAAGTTGAAGGCCACTTTTTATTTTATGGAAGTCATTCTGGGTCCATAATAATCCTCCTGTCACAGGAATATTCAATTCTGCAGAGCTGTGAGAAGAAGAGAAATAAACCAAATAAGCACTGAACTCACATCACCCAAGTAATTTTGAGAGCATGTTTAACTTACAAAATGTCACTTCTCATTTTTAGCTCTTAATGTTTACCTGCTGGAGCATCCTTAGTTTTCAAGCAGTTCATTCATGAGAAGGCACAGTCCAAAGTAACATAGGTACTGAAGCACAAACCAAAGGAAAGACTGCCACCTGCTAACTACTGTTATAGAAATAACGACACAACAATTTTCATCTGAACTGTCCTTTGCCAGGTAGGAATATCAGCAAGACAGGAGAAAGCATGCTAACACCGCAAGTAGTCAACATAAAAACTGCCTGTCATGAACTACAAATGTTATAATGCTTTTATGTTTCCTCACAGAAATTAGCCATTCCAATAGCTTAACAAAAAAGTCATGGAAACCAGAGCCCTTACAGAGTCTAGACGAAGTTATAGTTTGGTGTCACTCACAGCATGCTAAGTCATTTCCAGTTTTAAAAGGTGGCTCATTCTTAAACAGGCATGAAATCCCTTTTTTTTGCAGAAGCTACCAGTTAGGACCAAGTCACACAGATCTCCAATGACTCACTAACACCAGCACACAAAGGAACAATTATTATTCCACAGCATTCCCAGACACAAGGCATTCTTAAACACGAAACTCTAAGAGCCGCTGAAGAACAAAGTTAAGCCATTCCCTACCCAAAACTTTACAACGCATAGCAACTTAGACCATGACTTCAATGTTAAATGGCTCAGATAAAAGGTTTGCTTTATTATTTTTTGTTTATTTTATGAGAATGGGAAAGGTAAAAGCTAAAATTTAACAATAAAATGTTTTTTAAATGTTCTACCTCAAACCTGATGTCTGACATGGAAGAAGAAAAAAGGGAAAATTCGCTCATCCTCTCCATGTTTTTCATATACGCCCAAGGAGAGCTCACATCGCCCCAGCTACAACCTAGCCATCCTCCAGGATATGAATATATTCCCTTTCCACTCATCTTTTCCCTTCAGCACATAATACCCCTCTTTCATCTACCTGCTTACACATCCCATCTTTAGGACAAAAAAAATGCCAGCCATTATCCATGACCATTGAATGATTAATGCAATTTCTGAAACGTTAGTAAAAACCTCTCGATGCAACCTCTGAAGCCATTGCATGTCAGCAATTTCCACTCTCAGGAAACAAAGCCATTTCCGACAGCCACTTTGCCCCTAGTGTCAAGTAGAAACTGACACCTGGAGAAAAGAAAGGGCACAAGAGCTTACCACAAAAAAAAAAAAGATATATGTATGTATGTATGTATATCTGCATGAGAATGACAGCAGCTATTCAAAGGTTCAGAGGCTGCTGCAGTAACCCTAAGCACAAACTCTGAACACCAGAAAAAAACATGAAAGAACACAATCTTTTGCATCCAGGAAAGAAGAAACTGCAAGTTTTCCCAAAGTATTGAAGCATTGCAGGAGCTTATGTTTCAAGTTAAACCAAAGTCAAATCACAAAAATACATCATATTTCTGCAAGCAAGACTGAGCTTT
Organism: Numida meleagris; assembly: GCF_002078875.1. NCBI lineage: Eukaryota > Metazoa > Chordata > Aves > Galliformes > Numididae > Numida > Numida meleagris. Next base: position 57,828 of record NC_034416.1, read on the forward strand.
TTGGAAAGTTTTATTTCTAAAGCAATTTAAAGCTATATAATGAATATCTCGATGCCTTTTCCAAATGATCAGTACCAGAATAACTGCAGTACAGCAGAGGCTACTGCTCAGAGATCCACAGAGACAGACAATTTCTCCTTCAAATGAAGCACTGCCAAGGGCCTTGTAAAAAAGTGAGCACAGGCATCACAGATGTCACGCCCAGTAGTAATGACCAGATGTTGTCTGGCTGTTGCAAACTATCCAGGAATCAGCCTGCTAATGCGATAGTTTTTCCTCCCTTGTGACTCCTACTCCTCATTACTCATGACTTCACCCATGTCATTCCTAGGACAGAGACTCGGGACAAACACTGACATGATTCTCTGCCTCTAAATGTACTGCATGAAAGTCACCAAGAACAAGCTCATCACAGCAGAGCAACTGCTTTTCAGGAGTGATGAAACTAGGCTATTGCCAAACAGGGCAACAGAACTTTATTTCTTGAGATTCAAGGGAGGAAGTGCTTTTTCCATAATCAGTGCTTGACAAAGTACTAGCCCATGCTTTGTCAAGTAGCACTTGATTTTTTTTTCAAATGGTATATCTGCAAAGACAGATGTAATAATGAAATACAGCCTCAAAATTCACTGGGTTTGGCTGGACTGAGATGGACTGAGAGTTATTCTGCTTTTTTTGAGATTCAAGCTATTCTGTTTTGGAAACAGCAAGCTTGTCTTGTTGCTGTAAAGTGATCAATCAACAAACTCTCTAAGACTCAAGATGGAGTGTCAGAAATTAAGCATTCTTTAATATCAGCGCTGGATGCATGGGGGATACTCTCCTCCTATCATGCACACCTTGCACAAAAAAAGTCTTCAGTTCATCTACACTAAGAGGCCTTCCCAGAGGTACATACATATTCCATACAAAGACTCCTGGAACCTTCCTTATCTATTCAAATACAAAGTCTGACAAAAATTCCCTTATCCGTTCAATACGAAGACACAAACTCTGCCCATTATCTAAACAAACTACAAGGGACTTAACAAGCTGCAGCTTGTATCAGTCTTTGAGAAAATCTGACAGCAAACCAGAGAAACTACACAAGTCTACCAGAGGCCAAACTGCAATAAAGAACAAGCAAAGAGGAGCAGGGTAAGAACAAATCATGACATATCTGACAACCTTGAGAAAAAACTTTGTGGATGCCTAGGCTGTTGCTTTAATCTCAAGGAAGGCACTTTCTTATATTTTCCGAAGCTCCAGAACAACAACAAAAGCAGAATTGAAATGCAAGAGTTGAGAAGGGCTTCTGACTCTCTCTCAATATTCGGTTCATCTTTAAAAGGGAAGGGACGTTGCTAGTGATATAACTTGTTTTGTTCAGCAGTAGGGATTAGTACATTAGTTTAAGAACCAACATATGGATTCCTTTTGCTAAACTAATAAGTGATAGTTTTGCTAAACTAGTAAGTCATAGTTCTAAAACTTTCCATTTCAGCTTTAGTGGGTGAACAGTACTGTTCTTCCCCAATAATTTTGCACTGGGGACATAACAGAATACTTTTATCTTCTGCCTCAATGATTTTTCCTCATGAGAAGTACTGGAGTCACAATAGAACACTTTTATCTTTTCCCTCTAAACATGCAAGGACGTTTTCCTTGGGTTCCACATACATTGTTTTTAAAATGTGGCTCACTAATAAGCAACGGAAATCTTCCAAACTGGGGAAAAGTGGATGGAAGTAGATTAAAGGCTTCAGTGATGAAGCTGATGGTGAAAAAAGGGGAAGAAGTAGGTGAGCACTTGACCACCCTAGACACCACTAAGCATGCCCAAAGGGACGTTAGCACTTATCTATGAGACCTTGAAACAGAATGAATATGTATGCTAATATACTGCATATGCATGTCTGAGCTATTCAAATGTAGAACCTGAACTCCGAGATGGTGTGCCTGCTTGACAAGTTGCCCGGTACCTATGGTGAGGAATAAAGAAATGTTGCTTTCTAACATCACACTGGAGTTAGAGAGTTTTATTCCCAGATTTCAGATGACACCAGCTGAAGTCTATTTTTGTAGATTCATAGGAATGATATAGTAAAAAGTACAAACCTCAAACAAGGGCAAGCAGAATTCAAGTAGATGTTGAGTAACATAGGTTAAACACATGATAAGATTACCAAGATGCTCTATTTCCATCAGTGGACCTGGTGAGTTAGGGCTGCAGAAGAAAGTTGTGCTTCTGCTACATGGTTTGTCCAAAGCCCTTTTTTTCAAATTCTCCAGGAAACCCCGAATGCACTTCATTACCTTGATTTGCTGCAAGTTTGTGGAGCCAAAGAGAAAGGTAAAGGTGGCCCTGACTTTCAGAAAGCATGCGTCCCGTTGTGTATGTTGCAGACATTTTTTCCCAGCATCTTACAGATATTTTCAAAGCACTAGATCTAGACAGTTGCAGTCTGATCAGCCAATATCAGAGACAGAATTCTCCTTTGACAGAGCATTTCTGCTTTTGATCCACTTGCTGAAATTGTCTGCTGGCAGGTGTAGGAAAAACCTCAGCCAAGGAAGGGAAAGGACAGCATGATACTTGATAAATCATGTGAACTCTACCACTTATTGAAAATAATGAACCCCACAACTTAAACGCTTCCATGCTTGCTCTCCAAGCAGACAGAACTAGATGATTCAGAAAACAGCACAAAACCAGTGAGAAACAATAAGATGTATGTACTAAAAAGTTGGGTTTTTTTCCTAATCCCATGCCCTTCATGGTTAATTTGTATGTCTCCAAATATACTACTGAAAAGCGGTACTAACAACATTCTGAAAGATGGCGTTAACTGTCCATACAAATGCCTCAAACTTCTTTTTGGACAAAAATGGTTGAACACAGAGGGCATTTCTCAGTTCATATGTTATTACTGAAACTGTTTTAGCAGTTCATTCCCGTTATCACTTTTCACTGAGAAAGCAGGAAGAGAAGCGAGCACAGATCTTCTCATAGAATCACTGAGGTCAAAAGGAACCTCTCAAGACTCTCTAATCCCTCTTGATTGGGTCATCTACAACAGACTGCCCCAGGACAACATCCAAGTGGGTTCTGAATATCTCCAAAGATGGAGATCCCAGAAGCTCTCTAGATAAATCATTTCAGTGTTAACTACCCTTAAAATTCAGAGTGATCCAGTTCAAACAATTTGCTGGCAGCTACACCTAGCATTCACTTCTTAAGGACAGGAAATGTCATCTTCATATGCTCTCTTCTGCTCTTAGAGGACTCTAATTCAAATTCATTCCAGGCTTTTCAAAGGACTTACCCTATTACTGTGCTGAGATTGAATTTCTAGGGAAAAAAAAACAGTATGCTAAACCAGGTCACTACATATCTCTAATGCCATTCTACTATTTGTACTGTTTTTAAAGGAAATCTTTAAATGAACAAATCGAGGCTTCTCCTTCTTCCACTGGGGAGTTCTACTGTAAAGTTGTTGTTCTACTGCGAAGTTCAGTGAATAACTACCATTAGTGATCTTGTTTCAGCTGAGAGTCAGCCCATGCTTATGAGCAGCTTAAATTGTGCTCAGCACTGCATCAAAGTACATTTATTCACACTGATTACTGTCATCCAATTGCTTGGTCTTAAGGGAAGGGAAAAATCACATGCAGTAACATTTAAGATATTGCTTATTACAGAACAGGATTAATTACATGCCCTTAGCTAAATGTTCCTTCTTAAATTTCAGCAATGAAGTTCTTTTCCTCTACAGCCATTTCATCACCAAATTTGTTTCATATTTAAATACAAAGAAAAAGCATCTAGTAATCTATGCAGAAGACTATTTTCAATACAATATAAAAAGAGCCCACAGCAAGAAGAAAACGGTATGATTTTTACTATTTTAAGTGTCCAGGTTAATACTTTCAGAGCATATTTTTGATTTGCTTGTCTTAGCTGCTACCAGTAGAACTCTTGGGTTAGCAAGATAATTCCTTATATATTTGTTTTATAAGTTGCTTTATGTTTCTCTACAGTAAGAGTTCAAAAAGAACAAGTAATTTTATGCTACATGGGCCAGGCAACATACTTTGCGCAAGTCTGCAGTGCAGCAATTAGTGGGGGCTCATTCTGCTTCTGTAACATAATCACAAAGCACTGCACTGCAGCACAAATCAGCTCTCACATCATTTCTTCAGGAAGTCTGCTGCATTCTGCATGTAACTTTCCCTCTCCCTATTTTACTCATTATGGGATGCATGGAGAACAGAATACCATACGTAAAAAGTGAACAACACCCTCACTTTCTATTGCAAGATGTTTAGTGGTGGCTCAGGCTTGTTTTTTTGTTTGTTTGTTTTTTTAAAGTAAGGTTTATAAAACAGCTTGTGTAATCAGTTTCACCAGTGGCTAGTTCCATGGCAACATCAGCAAAAGCCTCTTAGCAAAGCATCACCACAGTAATTCCATCCTTGTTAGCTGGACAGGAAGGTCTCATGCTCTCCAGGGCAATCCACTACTTTGCGTTATAAAATGAAATGGTGTGACCTCCTAATCATAAAAATATATGCAATCAAACTACACCAATGACTCTGTCACAAATTCCTTGAAGTCACCACCTGTTTCTCCATATATGCACCAAATAATTAAGCATTATCTATAAGATAAGGACCAAGAAACTGGAAAAAAAAAACATCGCAACAAAACAGGACGTGTCCTTCCAGCTGTCCATTTTTAGATCCCAAAAGGAGTGCTTTGGCACACGTGAACAAGAATTTGCCTCTTCCAGGAACAGAAGAGTTACGTGCCTTGGAAGCATTTCTGTTCTGGCTACTGGAAGAGTATTCTCCAAGTCAAGGTAAAGGCCAAGGCCAAGCTGAAATTCATATACTTCATCTAAGCACAAGAACCTCTTGGAAACCATCAAAAGGCTAACAGTTCTTTCTCTCCTATAGCAACATTCTTTGCTCTTAAGTGTACAGACCTATATTTGTTCTATACAACATGCTGCTTCCTTTCATCTCCCAGGAAGCAAGGAGCCCTTGCAATTTGTTGCAAGCAATGGAATTGTAAGTCCTAGAAAGTAAAACCTAGGGAATATTACCAAAAATATGGATACGCAATGACTCACCTTCTCTGAAAAATCATTAAACAGTAGATTTCAAGAACAGCTTACAAATTAACCATTTTCTTTATTTCTAAGTATAAGAATCTGTTTCAGTATCTAATTATCAGTTTGAATATTTTTATCATTTTTAAGCTAGAGCAACTCCACAACTATACTTTTTTTTTTTTTAAGCCTGCATGCTGTAGGTTGTTTATAACGAAGTGAAAATCTGACCTTCCAATCTTTTTTATAGTGCGTAGCCAGGAAAACATCCCTGACAAATTAGTTATGAGAAAGAGGTGTTTTAAAATAACAGTTATGCATATTTCCTAGATTACTAACATTCAGGAAGAAGGGAGACTGAATGCACCCCTATGAGATCTTACAGAGTGCCTCTTGCTGTTAGGTTCACATATTTAATTGCACATCAGTTCCGGTATGTAAAAGTGTTTGCACTACCTAAGATGAAAGATTTAAATTGCCTATCTCCAACTGTAGACAAAAGCATGTAAGTATGCATTCAAGCACAGAAGAACACTCTTCCTCCTATTACCCTCCCACAAACCAGGAATTTGTGAATCAGAAACTTGCTGAGCTAAACTGTTTAGATACATTTGTTGACAGATGAGTGTGTGTCCTGTCTGCTGTGGGTTTTTTTTTTTTTTGGTCCTTTAACAAAGCAAGAATCTCAAGGCATATTTACAAACATTAAAACTCCCAGCACCGTGGGTCCAGGTTTCATGTTAACAACACAGCAATGCTTTGTTCCTGAGCACAGTAAGCAAAACAAGTTTTGGAAATCCAGAATGATATTCCTCACTTTGCACATTTAATGGATATACAAAATCCAACAAGTTTTATCCCTCAAAGTCTCTTTTTTCTTATTACCACTGAATGCCCTCCCAATTCAAATTATTAAATCATATTTATTCTAAAGTCACAAAAATCTCGTGCTTCATCAGGGACTGACTGAAAATTTAATGAAGTCACTATTTAATCATAACACTCAGCTACTGCTTGTGAGTACTGTAAAACTGCCAGCACTTCAACTGCTTCACGTGATTCACTACAACAACTGAGCAACACTAAAGCAGCTCCAAGTGTAAAAGTCTAATAAGAAGGAGAAAGGAACCTAGCATTGGAGCTTCAGCAGGTTCCAGTGCACTCCAGCTCATCGTTCTCACTTCATACTTCTGCTTTCCAGTGGTTAGGAACTGACAATAGCAAGGATTTACTTCACATTCAATGCAACGTTGAAAATACTCAAATATTAGTAATTCTAGTGTTTTTTTTTTTAATTAACAAACTGAGCAACACATGCTATTTACTTTACTTTAGTACAGCCTTTAGTACATTCATGTTATATCTCATTAACACCTACATTAGTGATATGATATAAAGATTACACACACAAGAATTCCTTTCCTTGTAGAGCAGAAACTGAAATCATTAGGTAATTTTTTATTTCTATTAACTCTAGAATCATAGAATTATAAAATCACCAAGGTTGGAAAAGACCTCTAGGATCATCCAGTCCAACCATCCACCTGTCACCAATATTTCTCAGTAAGCCATGTCCCTCAGTACAACATCTAAATGTTTCTTGAACACCTCCAGGGACACTGACTCCACCACTTCCCTGGGCACCATGTTCCAGCGCCTGACCACTCTTTCAGAGAAGGAGTATTTCTTAACATCCATCCTAAATCTCCTCTGGTGCAGCATGAGGCCATTCCCTCTCATCCTGTCACTAGTTATATGGGAGAAGAGGCCAACCCCCACCACGCTACAACCTCCCTTCAGGGAGCTGTAGAGAGCTATAAAGTCTCCCCTGAGCCTCCTCTTCTCCAGAGTAAACAATCCCACCTCCCTCAGCTGCTCCTCATAAGGCCAGTGCACCAGAACCCTCACCAGCTTCACTGTCCTATCCGCTATAGTGTATGTGATTAAACTGATTTGACCACTAACAGTATCCAAGATCCTATGACTTCTAAGAGTGAAATAATTACCCTATTAAAACATCTTCAGTGAAATTGTTTAACTGGACGTGCATCACTTAGTAACACAGATGATCTAACTAAAGCCTTACAGAATACTACCATTATTTCCATGACAACCTGTGTTTCTTTAGCGAGGAGAGATCTGCAAGTCAGATTACTAGCTGTAGCTCTGATAAGGTCACTGGGCAATGCTAACATACTGTGGCTGAGGATCTGAGTCTCATTAATAGAAACTGAGTTTTCAAGTCTGCTGAGGCTGTGTTAATTTCCAAACCACTAAGCAGTAATATCTCTAATCCAGGCAATGGTTTCTTCTAGAAAGAAGGAGCAGTGAAAATGATAACATACGCTGGCTTCATCAAAAGCTAAGATGGAAATCACAGTTTTGATTGCCACTGATTCCATTGTATTTAACTTTCAGCTAGTGCCAAAGTCTCCAGGACTGCAAAACAGAATGACACTTCCAGAAGATGATATTTAAAGCAGGAATTATAACCAGCAACTCTCAGATTTGATAACATAAAAAGATGGAGGAGCTAAATGGAGAGGTATGTGCGGGGTATATTCTTTCAGATTGAAAGGATGACTGACAGAGTTTCATGAAGTAACTTCCTATGATACTGTTGAGTTGTCACAGTTAAGGTTGGTCTCCTTGTGTCCTAGCACAAACAAATCAAGCCCGCTGTCAGGCCTATGCCATACAACCAAACAGAAGAGTTTCTTACTCCAGTGGAGGAGAGTAAGGAAAGTTTCTATCATTGTGGATTAACCATAGGATGGTTATAAAATATTTTTATAAAATATTACTTTACAATAAAATAATAAAAGCCTTACAAGCATAGGACAGCGTACTTCAGTATTCACTTCAAGCACACAGAAGAGAGACAGGTTTGTAATCACTGATGCCAAATGACAAGCACGTTCACCACACAAAGTATAAACAGCCAATTCTTTCTTTGGGTTATGAAAGTAATTTGCTGCCAATCACTTCCAGTGGGTACTTTTCTCTCATCTTCAGGCTTTCCCACTAGTGCATCTCAAAGTTCTTCAGCAGACCACAGCATATTTTAGAATGACTCTCCCTTCCTATAAAAGTCCAGCTAGTCTAAGAAGACTCAGACTGGGGGAGGCTACATGACTTCTTCACGATCACTAAAAATGCATGGAGGCTTCTAGTCTGGGATGCTTTAATCACAAGGCTACAGTTCCTCCTATTCAAGTTATTCATCCCATTGTATCACCAGGCAGAATGCACCAGCTCTTAGCAGTTTGTTTTAAAAACTCCATACTTGCAGGTTAGTCACTCTAAGGAACAGCAGACTGCATCTTAGCAACAACATCAGACAACGGTAAAAGTTGTCATCACAGTATGAAAAGTAGACTACTATACTATAACATCAGCACTACAAAGGTCCTCCCACACGCACACACTACTTGAAAAATGCACAAGAGAAGAGCAGTAGTAGATACCAGAAATACTGATAAATATTTGTCAAACTACTACAGAAGTAACAGTCTGAAAACTAGTCCTGATTTTTACACATCATAGTACAAGGCATAGATAAATACATATTATTTCATAGTTTAGGGACAGAGTTCTGCCCACACCATTACTCACTTTGTAGTGGAAGACTTCCACTCATCTCTCACTGGCTGATCAAGCAGAGACATCATGGAATAATTATCCAACATGAGACCATCAGGGTCATCAGTCTGACCTGGGAGTTTCCCAAGAGGAAAGTCTTTCCATTGCACTTCATCTGAGTAAAAACACAGTACATAAAGAAGTAGTCAAAGCTAACCAGACAGACTTTCAAAAAGCAAGACTCTCCTCACATCAAAAAACAGTGCCTCATACAACTCAGCAAAAATGAGTAACCTCAGGTACTCAGAAAAATAGTAATTCTGAACTACAGTTTTAAATAAATTCCTTTATAAGCTTATTACCTCTTTCAAAGAAAGTCACTATAGCATATAAGATGGTAGGAACGCATCTGGAGTCGGGTAATATCACACAATCTATGCAGCACTTCTTATCCAAACAACTGTGAGGCAATGTCCACCAAAGAAATCTCAGACTATTCTAGAGCAATCCGTAATATGTGCTTCTCTCATTTAAGGATACTTTTGTTTGAAACTGACATACTGATTTCCACATGCCAACTTAAAATTCACGAAGGCTAATAAAAATACTTACTCTGCATATACCTGTAAATGGAAAGAGATATTTGAACACATATGAAGAGACAAAACAGGACCTTTAGCATAGAGTAGCTCATTCCTCCAGTGTGACTGAGCATCAGCACCTCATTGCTGAGATTAGCAGCTACACAGCAACAGTATTGACTGAAGAGGAACGGAAGCCACAAAAGTAGAAGGCTGGGGAAGCCTGATTAACCAATACTGCAATTCTGGGCAAGCAGGTGGGCTGGGATGAGGTGGCAAAGAAACGCAACATGACAATATCCTTGAAATTCTGCTACTTGTCTTTACAAACACTGCTGTTTTCCCTAACTCCACAATTTTTAAATTTGGCTTCTAATGGAGGCCAGAAGCTGTACAATGGGAAACCATATATTACAACTGATAACATCAGTGACCCCGTTCCCTCATACATTATTTACATAATGGTGCAAAAAGTTAAAAGGCATTTCACAATAGGAAAATCCCCTTCTAAATTACACATCTCTGTTTTGACAATAAGATTTCTTGCACCCCCACTTGCTTTCCTTGCATCAGAATGCTTATCTCTAGAATGCTTACTGGCAGTGCAATAAAGATCAGCAGACAGAAGACTTCAAAAAAACAAGACACTTCAAAGATAGCCAGCAACAATTACACAGATTATTTGAGATCCCTGGTAATATTGTAAACTTGGCCACTTCTGCCTCTCTGACTGAAAATTCCTAGTTTTAGTTAACTGGTATCTGTTCATAAACCCAGACGTTGCCCTGAAGAACTGGCAGATTTATTCATTTTAACTTCTACGCCCTTCTTGGTCATTTAGTTAACAAAAACTCTTGACACATAATGGTAATTTCCAGATGCTGTAATTTCAAAACTAATAAAGGTGCAGAAGTAGCATTTGAATTGGATAACATCCAATTCAACTGTAAGGCAAATCGGAATCATACACAATGAACAGGGTGAGCCCTCTCTAGGGGAGCAACCTAGTAAATAACTGGTATACCATGAGCTGTCACAGTATCAGTTCTCCAATTGTTTGGATAGTAACTACACATTCTTGTTGTCATTCAAACAGAAATTCATTTTACCCACAGCCAACTACATCATCATAATCTTCATGAAAATCATGTGGTTCAGGACAAAATGTGCACTTTTTCAGCAGAAGTTTTTCTTGCTCTGAACCAGCCACTGAAACAGAAGACCATTTCGGTTCTGTTCTCAAAACATCCACCTCTAACAAGTTGTTCACATCAGCATAACTAAGCTGAACTGCTCAGGCAGATCTGATCTTGTGGGCAGCAGCCCTGCCCACAGAAGGGGGGTTGGAACTAGATCATCTTTAAGGTTCCTTCCAACCCAAGACATTCTTTGATTGTATACTACCCCACCTCCCCTTTTCTTTTTTAACTTGAGAAATCTTTCCTGAGTGTGGTCCAAACATTCATCGTCTTCCAAAGGCTACACTTTCCTTCTTCTTCCTTGAAACACCACTTCACCTCCAACTCCTCTACACCAACGTCCTTTTTCTGTCTCCAGAAGAAAGGCCCTCCATAAACTACTCATACAAAAATTTTCTTAGCTATAGAATACTCCATCTCAAGCAAAGTATAGCTAGCAGGCTGAAGCTAAAAGAACACTGGATAAACCACATATTCACTCTACAGACTTGTTGCCTTGCTCGCATTTCTTGCTTGCCATCATGTCACGACTGCAATTTACTTGAAGCATGGAACTTACAAAACATGACTGGTGCTTTCCAGGACTGCCAAATATTGCTTTCAAATATCCTTTGTCTGACAAACAGAACTCTAAGAGATACCTCTACTTTCTTGGCCATTCAGCAGTAACAACATGCTCTTGGAAAAAAACACTGTATTTTAAGAGCTTTAAGGGAGAGATGGTACTTGGACATAAAATAGACTACTGGATAATGCAGTTACAACAGATTTGTAATATTAAGTCTTACGAAACCATGTTTTACCTGCAGTAATCTGCCAGGCAGACCCTTGCAACTCTGCCTTTTTCTCAGCAATTGCCACAATGTTATTAGAATGAGCAAGTCTTTCCAAAGAATTTGTTTCAGTTATCTCTTCTTCCTCCTCCTCTACCTCTTCTACACCATCATCTCTCTCTTGTACATCTTCTTGTTTCTCTACAGTCTGACCTTCATTTTTAACCTGATTTTCTAGCCTAGCCCTCCACTGTAGGCTCTCTATAGTGTAAACTGGCTGTTCACTGCAGTCTGAAGAGAGGCCTGGAGTGGACAAAGGGCTGCCTCCTTCCGTGTAAATGGATGTGAGATAGAGAAGGTTCTTTCGTGAAGAACGTGGCAAACGAGGTCTCATGCTTGTGAGGATCCTAGAAAGGAAAGGAGCAATGTAAAAGTCTTAAAAGCAAAAAGAGATACCAGATAGAAGTTTATCAAGTGGAGCAGCCTTTTAAGTGTGAGCTTCCTACAAGACAGCTCATTCTTATCTCCACTAGAAGGTAAATCTGACGAGTCCTACACAGCGGATGCTGGAATACACCCTCTTTGTGATTAAAACTAAGGACTTAAGATATTTCTAACTGAATTTTTGCTTTGCTGTTTTCATGTGAAAAAGCTGCCACCTGTGCTAAAACCAATACCAAACACATAAGCAATCACCTCTCTGCTGCTACCACTTTTCTTCTAACTAGGCTACTTGCTTATCATCTTCCAAGGTAATTTTCACTTTCATTTTGAAGGCAGAATTCTTTTAACTTCTCCTCCACCTCTTTGTAGAATCTCCTGTGGAGATGAGCAGCAACAAGTGGGGTTTCATACACATCTGCCATAATTTCTACTAGATGCAAAGGAAGGAAAAGGAACACAGCCATAATTCAGCATATCACAGGAGATCTGGCCAAAGCTGTTACAAAGTGCTGTTTGCTGTCCCTTTTCTAGATCACAGAATCAAACTTACAGCTGAAGGAGGTGGGGGGTTGCCCAGCAGGGAGCTTCCAAGCAGTTATCAGTCAGTCTTACCCACTGCAAAGGAACTTTTTGAAGGAACAATTCCTTCATGTATGCTCGTTTGTTACAGCGACGTCTTTTCTTCCCTTCAAAGAAGATAAGAAATACAAGGCTCTCAAACTTCATAAAAACATACACGTCATCACTTTGCCTTTTTACTGGAGCTCTTATCCTCAAACAAGCTGGCACTCTAATTAAAGTCCAAGAACAGATACGCTGACCAAGTATGTCAAGGTCATTATAAGGGACTTGCCAATACACTAGCAGCTAAATTAGCTTCACAGTGTGTGGCAACAACAGAGAGGAAGAGTTTCCCAAGCTTGTTATGTGCATGCCATCACATACAAGGAAGCTACAGAGCTGTGTCTGTACAGTACTGTTTATTTGTCATCTCTTACTGTCAATTCCTGAAAGTACTGGGCTGATCTTTCATAGAAGAGACTGGATTTTCATGTCCTGAGGAAGCCACAGTAATGTTGCCAAAAAAATAATAGTCTCAAACTATTGCTAAGAAACACATGACAGACATATGCTGCAGGTTAAAAAAAAATATATAAGAAATTCAGTGATGAAAGCTCTTGGTTAATATGAAAAAATGTAACAATTATGTTATTACGCTTACAATCTAAAGGACCCATATCGCTCTCCTTATTCCTGCAATGGTACAGAAGAGATGCCTACTTTGTTTTGAAATTCCAGACATACTCACCACTGTTAACTCTAGCAATGCTAGTCAGCATCTCAGAAATCCAGTTGATCAGGAATTGAGACTGGAGTTCTGAAGAGTCAGAACACTCCTTCAACTTCATAAACATTTTGTCTATTAGGGTTTGTGTAAAACTTCGGGAAAGGATGCTCGTCAGCAAGGGCTGCCAGAAGCAGTAAAATGTCTGAGGAATTTTGAATTGCCATACCTCTTTATTTGCTGCAATAATAAGGGAAAAGAAAGAAGAAAAAAAAAGAAAAAGAGAGAAGCCAAAAATTACTGTTTCGTAATTTTTTTTTTTGTGAGCTGTTGGTGTGACTTTGTTTCACAATAAAGCAGTTTGCACAGAGATTACGATTTTGTTTCTTTTTTCTGGGATCATAATTGAATGCAGAGCTACTATTTTCTTTTGTTAGTGAATTAAGGTAAGCAAATCAACAATAAACGTGACAGTTCAACAAAAGCAAAAGATACAACGGTAAACCACAGGAACATCTGCCTCTGCTTTGCTGATTCCTTGCCAGTTTAAGTCTATTTCACACATAATGAAGAGCTATTCTGTCTCAGAATAACTTGCTAAGGGAAAGCATATAGAGCAAAGCAACACAGAATCAAGAAACTCCTACAAGTTCACTACTGTAATACAGACACAGAAATTTGAGGTCATTCTTGGAAAGTATTTTGGCTGGTGTTTAGATAAGTTTTAGGAAGATAAACGGTTAATTTTCATCGCCCTTTTTTGCAGAAAATCCATGCAGCTCCACCCAAGTGGATAGCAGCATGGAACTAAGATGCATTTAATAAGCAAGACTCAAAAAAAAAAATATTTGTTTCATATCTTCAGTGTAGAAAAGAAACTCGAAAGAGTTTATTAAATAAGTAACTATTGCACGTATGGGCAGAAATGCAAGCTTTGAAAAACATTGTGGCCAAACGGCAATCAGCGCTGAAGAGTTATGCTTCCATAGCTAAGAGATTTATGTAAAAGAAATAGCTAAGCGTGTCCATAAAGGGATCTAGAGAAGAGCTCAAAGATGTTTAAGGACCCAGACAAACACAAAAACTACGTAGAGAATTACAGATTTCAGTACAATGAGAAAAAAGAACAGAACTGGACATAACATTGGCTATGCACTTTTTACGCAAGTTATGTGGTACTTATGAGAACACTCACCTTCATACTTTATATTTAACATCTTCAGACAATCCACTGTTGGAATGAGAAAACCATCGCTGAGAAGAACTTCAGCCACTGTTTCCCTAGAACAATCACAGAGTCTAATTAATGCCACTTAGGCCTTTACATATTGAAACACCACTTGCACCAGTTCTGGAACATGTTCATAAGCCAACTATAACTACATGGAGGTGAAGTGGCTTGTTCTAAGGCACTAAAATCTTCTGCTGGTTTTGTGCTGGATATATCCCAATTAGACTTGGAAGGACGTCCTGGTTTCAGCTGAGATATTTTGGCTTTAGAAGAAAAACAATGTTGATAACACACTGATGTTTCTAGTTGTTCCTAAGTACTGCTGTACAGAGCCAAGGACATTTCAGTTTCTCAGCTTCTTGTACTGTCACACCTATGAGGGGGGCTGAAGGGACACAAGAAGTTGGGAGGGGACAGAACCAGGACAGCTGACCTAAAATGGTCAAAGGGATACTCCATACCATATGACATAATGCCAACAAAAACCTTGAAAACAGGGCGGGGGGGAGTTGGTCGAGCTGCCTGCTGCTGCTTGAGGACTAGATGAGCAACAGTTGGCTGGTGAGCAATCCTTGTGCATCCATTGTTTTGTATACATACATATTACTATCATAACTACAATCCTTTTTTTCCCCTCTTCCTTTTCACTATCTTAGTAAACCCACAAGTTCTATTTTGTCTTTTTTTCCTGATTCCCTCCCTCATTCCATCACGGCTGGAGGGAGTGAGCAAATGACTGCACCTTGCTTAGCCACTTCCCAGGTTAAACCACAACAAAGGACTATGCAACTACACAAGGAAGAACAGAAAGAAACAGAACCCTGAAGAAACCGTTTCTGCTTGAGTTGCAGAGGCAAATATCTGCTGTTTGTACTTCAAAAACAGCACAGGAATGCTTCGCATAAACAATTTATCATACTAAAATACTTAAGATTTGCAGTATGATTGTGTTGCCTGCCAGCAAGTCAGCCAAGACCTGAGAGCTAGATTAAATGTAAGGGAAAAAGCCAACCCTGTTGGCTTGCTGGCACTCTGCTTCTTAACACCCTGTTCACACAGTTGTTCAGTAGATGTGCTGCAGTAAGGTTACAACTGTTCCTCCCAGCAGTACCAACAGTCTTTTTTTGGACGCCTTCTACCCTTACAGCTATTCTGTGAACTACAGTTAGTCTGACAACACCGAATTCTCCACGTAAAGGACCTATATGCAAGTAGTCTGGCTTAATACAACCCAGAGACTGGACGCACCCACACAGGTAAGCTAAACTGACACTTAAAAGCAAAATACAAGAAAATGGACAGAAGCAATATTCCCGCTGCCCCAGTACACAGCCGTGTACTTATCTCGAGTTCTTCTGTTCATGCTTACATCTTCTATCCAGCTTCTCTATCCACACAAAGATACAATGCTAAATTCAACACTTCTCAATAAAAATCAATGCGATCGTTTTCAAACACTGAATAAACTCCACAGAAACAACTGCTGAGGTCATTAGCCTCACTGGATTTGGAACAGCAGTACTCGTGTCAAACGTGGTATATATTGGCACAGAATGGGTGAGAAAATCCTTATTCTCCAATAGGATGATTTCCAAACTTAAACACATAGGGCATGACCCAGACCCGAGATACAATGGTTATAAATACAAATAGCAGTTGAAGACCTTGGAATGCAGAAAATACACACACACACACTACATCCATTACAACGGTAGGCAACAAGGTGGGAGATCAGAAGATAAGTGGTAGAATATAATTTGTTTCTGAGAACAAAACCAAGTATTAACCCTTCTCTGAAAGCTGTTCCAGGACAATCACTGTTATTCCTACGAACAATAACTGCTCATCACCAACTATTTATGGCCATTTTCGCTTCAGTCTTCCCTGGCAGCCAGACTTCCTATGTCTCTCATGTCCCTGAACCCTAGGTGGGAGCTGTGCGAGCAAGGTCGCTCCCACTGTAAACCAAGAACAAGTTTGAGGCCACCTGATGAGAATGAACGTGTACAAGTCCCTCTGCACTCAGCACTGGTGAGGCCGCACCTCGAGCACTGTTCAGTTTTGGGCCCCTTACTACAAGAAAGACATTGAGGCCCTGGAGCACGTTCAGAGAAAAGCAGCAGAGCTGGTGAGGGGTCTGGAGCACAGGGCTTACGAGCAACAGCTGAGGGAGCTGGGATTGGAGAAGAGGAGGCTCAGGGGAGACCTTACAGCCCTCTACAGCTCCCTGGAGGGAAGTTGTAGTGCAGTGGGGGTCAGCCTCTTCTCCCATGTAACTAGTGACAGGACAAGAGGGAATGGCCTCACAGTGCACCAGGGGAGATTCAAGCTGGATGTTAGGAAATACTCCTTCTCCAAGAGAGTGGTCAAGCACTGGAACACGCTGCCTGGGGAGGTGGTGGAGTCACCATCCCTGAAGGTGTTTAAGAGACATTTAGATGTTGTACTGAGGGACATGGTTTACTCAAAAATATTGGTAACAGGCGGATGGTTGGACTGGACCATCCTAGAGGCCAGCGACGAGTGGTGCCCCCCAGAGGTCTGTCTTGGGATCAGTACTCTTCAACACCTACATCAATGCCCTGCATAATGGGATTCAGTGCACTCCCAGCAAGCAGGCTGATGATACTAAGCTTAGTGGTGTAGTTGATACAACAGAAGGAAAGGATGCCAGCCAAAGGGACCTGTACAAGCCTGAAAAGTGGGACCATGTGAACCTAATGAGATTCAACAACGCCAAGTGCAGAGTGTTGCACCTGGGTTGGCATAATCCAAGGTATATGTACAGATTGGGAGAAAAAACTCATTGAGAGTAGCCCTGGGGAGGACTTGCGGGTTCTGGTGGACAAAAAGCTTGACACAAACCACCAGCATGCACTTACTGCCCAGAAGGTCAACTGTATCCTGGGCTGCATCAAAAGAAAGGTGGCCAGCAGGGTGAGGGAGGGAGTTGTACTCTGCACTTGTGAGGCCCCAACTGGAGATGATCTTTAAGGTTCCTTCCAACCCAAGCCATTCCAATATTTTATGATCTCCATGCAGACAGCAGCTTCAGTAAGGAGCCATCTAAGTAGAAGAGCATGCAACTAGGAAAGTTCCACTGGGTAAGTTCTCTGAAACAGACAGCAGAGGATTCTTCGCAGTTAGCTCATCTTGATTTTCCTCTAAAGGAATCTTCTGCCTTCTAAACAATACAAACCACACGATATGTATACAGGGGAAATGAAAGGCTTTACTCAAGAGTTACACAGGCATTCTGAATTAGAAAAGCATTTTCATAGGTTGCTTAAAATATGCAAGAGAAGCCATAAGCTCTGTTTGCTAACCCTGAGACAATAATCCAAGTTTCCACAATCCTAATGAAGTCACAAGATCGTCATAGCATTCCATGCCAGCCTCTCTCCCAGCTGTTCTATCTTCCATGCGTGAATGATCAAAAGAAAAAACTTTTCTCTTAAATGAAAGCAAGACGCTCCCAGGGTCCTTTAATTAAACATCTTCATAAATACAAAGGTTACTGCTAGAACAACTCCATCTTCACCGGGGAAGGAACATACCATCTGTCAGTTCTTCAGAATTCTAGATCCTCACAGAGGCCACTAAGGAAGCAAGACCTCACTAAGGAAGCACAAGCCCAGCTGTGTTTGCTACACATGACAGAACCCAGGTGACTGAAAGAGTAAGACAGCTGCAGCATTTCAGGACAGACACAAAGCAAAGCAGATACAATTATCACAACCACCTTTGAAAATAACTTCTAGATACCACCATGCTCATTTATTTATATAAAGATATGTGCACAAAAACATGCTTAATGCTTGTGGAGTTGTTTTTTTTAAGTAAAGAAATTATTAATTATAAGCTCTTACATAATCATTGCTGCTTTGGTAGCATAATACTAATTATCTTCTCAAACACAAATGTTACACAGTAAGAAAGGGGAGAATGGACTGTTAGGAAGGGCTACAGAAAGCAGAGCTTTTACTCAGCTTCAGAAGGAGTAAGTGAATCTGTGACCATTCCCACAAGAGCATTTAATGGAGAATTCCCTTTTAAGTAAGGTGAATCAACATTTAGGAAAAATCTCATTACATATCACTGTATTTATGTTGTCATATAAATATATCAGCGGAATCTCGTATGACAGTCTCATTTCAATACAGTTGATACACTGTTATTAACAAACAGAGTTTCTACATGTACCTTCCACTTCTTTCTGGTAACTGCTTTTCATCATTCTGAGCTCTCAAAGAAAATGTGTATGTGGTTAAAAAAAAACTTAATACAGGCACAGCTTTCCATTGACTATAAACAGATCGGCTTGTGTTCTTTAAAAGTTGCATCTGGATGCTGGAATAAAAATAGTTCAAGTAGGTGCTCAAGGATGAAGTATGGGAGTGAGTGCCAAATCCTATTGTTTGCTCTAGCAGCCTGAGGCTTCCAAACAGCTTTTATACCCCCCTCCATAAGAGAGTGTACTTGTGATTTGCCTGACTGTATGTCATGCTCAACCAGCTCAAATTGCTCTTATTGGAATTTAGCATTTGTCAGTAATGACAAATGCTTTATGTAAGCTAGTATAGCATGTAAGTGCTTTGCTCAGATGCAATACAGCATTTGAACTGTTACTACTCTGAAATGAGCAGTACAGTGCAAGTCTTCCAGCAGAAGAGGGCTTCAACAGAAAATCTATAATTTACAGCTATCCTAAAATATTTCTGCAAGTAGTTCTTTCTGACATATAGGAAAAATCTAATCCTTTGATCTGAATTGCCAGCTTGGAAGGACACAGGCATACACACTGCAAAACCAACACTGAAGTACCTTAACTACTCAGCTACAGTAACAGTTTTCCAAAATAAAAGATTTACACGCATGCATTTTTTGATGATATAAACAGAAGCTGCTCATCAACGCATTACAACACACAGATTTCTTCCAAGCTAGAGGTGGAGCTGAGGTTGGGATGTTACTTTTTCAACCATTCTGCACATCTGCCAGACCAAAGCTTTTGTACAGTCATGCAAAAAAGCCTGCCAAATTCTAGTTACATCACCCTGAACAGAACAACATTCCACTGAAACAGATTCAAGCAGCTTAAAGACACATTAGAGGACCTGTAGTAGCAGAAGACTAAAAAGTATACAAGAGGCAAATTACTGCCACGCAATTTCAAAAAATTCTAAAGGTTACTGAGAAACCAAAGCCTACGTGAGGTTCCTTGGAGAGCTTTTGAAGACAGCGAAGATGCTGACACGCCTCAGGGTCAGAACAGCTAAGACACAGAACACACCGCACGCCTTTAAGACCAGATGGCACAGGAAACATTCATTAACAGAGATTAACAACTCAGTGCACAAAGGCTTTGAGGCAATCAACCAATTGTTTTTTAAGGAACAGCTGAACACCACACAGAGAACAAGTAGTGTAACAGGTCTACAGGCCCAGCTCTGCACTCTTTTATCTCAGTTCATTGTCAGAGATGTACCTGTTCTCCTGCATTAAGTCTTTGATCTGAGCCAGAATCCAGTCCACTTCTGAAGAAGAATTAGACCACAGTTCTCGAGATTTTGAAACAGACTGGACTGTCTGCATAACCTGAGTGAAGGAAAAATCCAAGCATTAATGGGAGACTGCACTGATCCTAATTCCAAAAGCGCTCCATTCCTCTGTCTTAACAGCTCAGTGAGGTGGGTTCACCCCAGCTGGGGCCTCTGAAACAGTCCTATTTTTGGATCTTACTATGGTTTCCACTTCATTTCTAAGAAAACAACTAATACGGAATTCCTAACTATAACCTTTGCTCACTACACATTCTTCTCTTCCTTCCAGCCAGAAGTATTTACATACAAAAAAATAAGGCAAGAAATAAGGTTGTTGAACAGCACACACACTGTCAGAACAGTCTGTTGCTATGGCTTTAGCCAACATTTTACTAAAAATATAGATCCACTCTAAAAACAAGCAGTAAATCACATCCATGAATACAAGGCAGTAGCAGTGGAGAAAGAAGGTTATCTGGATTGAACTAATAAATTAACATGTATTAGAGAGTAAAGCAAGGGCTTGGAACTTAATATCGCTTGTTGTAACTTGAGTTGCCTCCAGGTTTTGTGTTTCCTTAACAGTTGTACATGGCATAGAGAGATTGACATTATCTAAACCCATAGATTACAGCTAGAATTTACTTCATCAAGCTTTAGTCATTAGATGCTCCTATGAGCACTAACTGGTCAGAGGATGAAACCAAATATCTCTAAGTACAATTCTGATTGCAACTGTGTTTTTCCTATAAATTCCCTAGCCTACCCAGAGCTGGGAAAAGAGTGAAGAAAGAAAAGCTAGAAAGGGAAGAGCACAGAAAATTTTATCATTTGTAGTTTTACAAATAAAGCAAAACACAGGTTTCCCCCTTCTACACCATCTCTCTTCTACATCTCTACAGAAAGGAAATTTTCCCTTTTTCCTCAAGATTGACAGGAGAGACCCAATACACGCTCATCATTTTACTGTTAACTAAGCTATATTATAAATATACTTTATTCTATGTCTTTGCAGTAAGATGTATGAAACAAAATATGAGTCTTCCACAACAAAAAGCTACACAGGTTAAAAAGAATTCCCTCATATCTCCCTATATTTTTCAAAAGGCAAGGAAAAGAATTATGCATCCAGAGGCGGTTTGACTACAAAGAATTGCTTTAAAGCATGCTCTAACTGCAAGTAAACATAATACTTTCTCACAGTGTGAAGACAGACTATTTGAAAAGCTTTGAAGATCAAGCAGCTGAGGCAGAGGGGATAAATAATCAACAACCACTAGGATCCCATTAGAATCCTATACTGAAGTATTCAAAAAGTAGGTTAGAAAAACCACCAGTACAACATGTCCCCATCCAAGCAAAGGGAGAAGCAGATCAGGCTATACTTACCCGAAACTGCTCATTTTTGTAGGATATCAACACATCTCTGACTTTTTCTAGAAATGAACATATATATACACTTAAAACAAGGAATGGGTCAACAATACAGGGCTTTTTTAAGCCTGGGCAAGCTGCTTAGCCCTGCTAACACATGCTCAAGGAAGACATCAGTGGAATGAAACCATAAATCCCAAGACAGAAAAGACTCTGAAGACTCCTACAACTTCCAGAGTTTTCTAGCACTGTAAATTTTATCAGGTGGTACTGAACTAGGAGTTCAGTATTTTATCATTAGCAGTGGTCAAGGAGAAGTAAGTTAGATAAATGCAAACAACTCCAAAAATTCCATAAATAAATCAGTCTAGGAAAAAAAAAGTTCCCATAGGCAGTTCCTGATCTGATGCACATTAGTCACTTCAAATCCATCGTGACAGAATCATGGCTACTCACACACCTACCATATCCTCGTTTATTAAAATTTTATACCATCTAAATGAAATGTCCCTCCTCCATCTCTGGGACCACTTTGACTATCCCTGAATTAGCATTGCCTTTCAAAACGCATCAACGATCAGGTGTCACTGTCACTCACTATCAGGATGCCAACCATGTGATATCAACTAGATTAAACTTCAGATGCATTTTAACTGTTAGACTGATAGATCATTGCCATTCCATTATTTTAGACATGTAAACCAGTGAATCTGCTACAACATTCTCTGTTTCCCTTACTCAGCAGTTTGGAGTAGGGTGTACTTCTTCTTGCTTAGAGTAGACAGGGAGAGGAAAGAACAACACATGTTTGCATCTCTCATCCAACCAAAATTGTGGCTGTAAGACACTAGAAATAACTTTCACAATGTTTAGTCTTAAACCACCCTATTTTAACTGCTGCCACTGATTACAGTATTGCTTATTCTATGTCAGAGAAGCTAGTAACCCCAGAATCCACCAAGGCCCAAACAGTAATCCCAAAATCTGAGCTGAAGGTATAGCTTTAGCCACCCTATGGGCTAGAAGATGACACTAAAATGCTCTGCTAGCATGGGACAGATCTAATTTTCTTCATCTGACATTGTTTCGGGGACACCTACCATGGAATTCCTTGTGTTTCTGACAGACCTCATGCTGTGGGGTTTGAACCTCCCACGCGTCACTGTCTAACTCTGTGTTTGCTTCCATCTCTTCCTGCTCCTCTTCCTCATCCTCCTCTTCACTTTCCTCACACAAATTATTGCCCAATTGACGGCTCCAATAGGTCTTTCGTAGCCAGTCCAGCACAACATCACAACCTACAGCAGAACATAAAACATTCTCTTCTCAGTGAGGTTTACCTTTTTCTCTAAAAAAAAACAAAAAACAAAAAAAAAAAAACCACAAACAAATTCAGGTGGCACATTGCTAACTTGCATTGTGAGTAGAAATACTGCTAAGTTATGAACCTGAAATCACATACAACTTCATTAATAAAAAGATGAATGAGTTAAAAAAAAAAATCAAAACAAAAGCTTAAGGTCCTGTAAGCCCACTTACAACACTGCACTTCACTCAAGCCAGGCCAGATTTAAGTGGAAACCAAGTCCACACAGCAGCACTCTGATGACAAGACAAGTCAATTCTTTAATATCTCAATGATCAACACAGTGTCTACAGCAATGTTACTTTTTTATGTAGAGATTACAGTAGACATACATTAGATAGAATGAAAGTAAAAACTGTTTTATCCCATCACACTTACTTACCACATCACTAACTGGCCAATCCAATTTAAAGACCACACTGAAGATGATTAATCTGGCTCCTCGGTGTTTAACCCCAAATTCCCAGGAATCCCTTCAAGCACTATGAGCTAGTCATTTATTCAGGCTTGCAGTAGCTTCTGAATTTCCCCCTAAACTCATTTAACAGTCTCGCATACACCTAAACCATCAGGAAAAGCATCTATCTCCTTCCCTGACATGGACTTTATGGGCTGTTAGAAACAAAAGGACCAAACTATCAGTTCCAGTATTTTTTTTCAGGTGTCTCTGAATACTTGCCCTATGATGCACCTCTGCCTGGAGCCAGTGGAGCAGAGAACATCTCCAGCGGCACAGCCTGCTACCCATTTCCATCAAATGGCACGTCATTCCTTTCCATACAAGTCAGAGGACTTCCAGCCCTTTCTGAAAGCCTAACACTGACTACTTTCCAAAAGCTAGATTCTGCCTCAGCTCTGACAACAGCAGAAGGCAGTGGAGAGTGAAGAGCAATGTCCCCTTCCTAGCTTTAGTTTTCCTCCTCTTCTGCATGCTCTCCACGAGGCATACTTCAGCTACCTCCACAAAGTACATTCTCCCAGGCATTTCACATCACAATTTTCCCTTCCAGGTTGAGCCCATAGCCTGCTAGGCAGAGCCCCAGCAGGGATGACTATTCCACTCAGGACTCCACACCTGTCTGCTGGTGAGAGCACCACGTGACAGACCCAAGAGGATACCACTGGCTGGGTCTACCCACACCACCCATGGGCAGCACTTACCCTTGCGGCATAGAGCCAGGCGGGGGAGCTTCCCATGAGTCAGCTCATGACGGAGATCCACAACCCAGATGGGGATATCCACCTGCAAGAGCAGCCACAGACATCAGCACACAACTCCAAGGAATCAAGCCAAAACCATACACAGGCCTGCAAAGGTGCAGATAACTTCTTCCTGGGTGGGAACAGCCTCTTCTGAGCCACCTCTGCACTACGCTTCCCAGCTTCCCCCTTCAACAGTGGGGGGAGACACCTTATCTCTGATTCTGCTCCCCCCTTTGACCTAGAATCTATACAAATGTGATTTTACAATTTAAGTTTTCTACCTTTTCCTGTAACAACAGCTGTCTTTTCAGCTTCACAGAGGTACTGTGTAGAGCTGTATGTTGTACCAAGAAGACAACCTATATTTACACCAATTAAACATTCTGGATGATGATTTGTATATAAAACACAACCATACTGTTTAAGTTTTTCCTATGGACAACTGACTAACTATCAAAGTTCTTCAGTAAGCTTGTTTATTGATAAAATGCGAATAGAAGCCTTTCTTAAAAGGAGGAAAAAAAAAATCTAAAGTCCACAATTATTCATTCCCATACAGGAGTACCAGACAAGGCTGTACGTATAGCAGATTCTCAAATACCATTTGCTCTTCACTTTCAAAACTTGCTGTTCAAACCCAGAAATAATACTCAGTGCAGTAAACATTACAAGGACTCAAGTCACTACTACAATTATATTTTGAACCATTCCTCCTTCACGCAGAACTGGACAACCCCCCCTCAAACAACTGAGAATGACAAGATGGAAATAAAACAGCTGCAAATACGACCAAGTACTTTTTATGCAATCCTAGTTCTCAATAATTGAATTTATAAACCATAAACTTAGCTCTTTTTTCTGTAGCTCAGTAGCAAAAGCAAGCAACATACCTGTATAGCAGCATTATTTACATCTAAATCAAGACTATCAATGTGACTTCAAAGTTTATCAGCCCTCTTCAAGGCTTTTGTAGTGGAAATGCTAACTCATTGCTTGAACCAGTGATGGAGCACCTGGTGGGAAGGCAGGGCCAATCCAGAGGAGCTCAGGTGCATGCAATGTACCTGAATGACCTAAAGGGGTGAAGCCAGGATCCACCCCCTCCCAGACCTCATTTAAGGGTTGGCGGGGGAGGTAGGTGAGAGTATCTCTAGAGACTCCTGCCTACCTGAGGTCTTCCAAAGATGAGTTTTTTTTTTTTTTTCTTTCTCTTCTCTCTTTGCTTCTGTGTCTACAGCTCCTGCATTGGGGCTTGTCCTCATTTCCTATAGCCTAGGATTTTGCCACTCTACTATTACTGCTGTATGTTCTATCAGATTAGAAAGAACTGGGATCTATATCCTTAAGAAAGAATGATCTGCTATTATTAATACAAAATGCATATGTTTTCTCTGTATGTGAATTATTGAGTAACTTTCCATAAATATTTACCTCTATGGCTAATTGTCTCAGAGGAATGCTGACCATTTTCTGTTTTCTTTCTGTGATCAAGTTGACAAATCTGTGTGTAGGTTACAGAAAAAATAATAACTTTATCAAGAGCTGCGAAGAAACTTGAAATCCCTCATACAAATCCCCCACAAACTGGAGACCCAGAGATCTGAGGTCAAATTAGCTAGCTGAATAATGCAATATGTCCTAGTCATTTTCTCACAGAACGGAGGCCTTCAGAGCCCTACCTTACAAGAGCTAGGCCATATGAGAGGATGAGCTCATGTGACCTCAGTCTGCCAGATGAATCCAGGACCTTGCAACGAATCAGTTCAGCAGTGCAGTCCACTGCAAGAGGCATTTTAGGGCCATACCTAGAGAGGAGAAAAAAAAAAAAAAGGGGCAAGCGGTCTTGCAAGACTATACCCCTGCTCCCAACAAAAAGGCTTTTTTTATAATACGTTTCATGTTTCATAGTACTAGGAAGCCTGGAGGTATGCATGCAGAAAGACAGCGAGGCTCCTTCCAGAATGATTCTACTTGTAGAAGTGCTTACATAGCTACTCCTAAGCACACGTTAAATGAGTTCTTAATAATATGCCAAGTACATATTCTTACATCATGGAATTGTAACTACTGGACTGGACTCCTTTGCATCAGAGGCAACACAAATAGAATAAGGTGATGTGGGGTCCTCGGATGTGCTCAGAGCAGCCCAGTCTCGACAGAAACAAGACTACGAAGCTGAGGGTACGCGGGGCTTCTGCTTTCCCTGCCACCCATGGGACTGAGTATCACGGCACGATCTGCGCGTCTGGAAGTTCCAGCGTGAAGCAGGCGCCCTGCAGGACGAAGCCCCCACGATGTGCACACACAACCGCAGCCGCCCTCCCAGATACAGAACGCGCAATGCCGGGTAAAGCCACGTGCGGAGCCGGCACGCCTGGCTTCAGGGACAAAGAAAGCAGCTCCCCGCCGGAACGCGGCCCGTACCGGCTCTTCCAGGCCGACACCCGATCCAGCGCCTCCTGCTGCAGCCGGCTGTCCCCGCAGTACAGCCCCACCATCACCTGGTCCCACTCCGCCCTTCCCCTCCACGCCACCACAGTTCGCAGCGGTTTCAGCCGCTTGCGGGCGGGGGACAAGCACTGCCGTCCACGGCGCCACGCTAGCCCGGCGCTCCCCGCCATGCCGCGGCTGCTGCTCGCCCTCACGTCGAGCTTCCGCTCCGCCGGGCGGCGCGCTTCCGGCGGGGAGTGCTGCGAGGCGGGTGGGCGCGGCGCGGCGGAGTGCTCGGTGTCGTTCTTGTCGGGGCTGACCGACGCAGAGAAGCACGCCGAGCCTATAGTTGTCCCTTCTTTTTTTCCTTTTGAGAAAACTGCAGAGCGCAAGAGTTGTCACTCCTGCTACCAACTTCCACCCAGGATCAGGGGAGAGACAAGCCTTGCCCCGGGAAAGACTTCTAAAATTGAGGAACTACATCAGCACCTCGTTCGGCATCATCAGGAAAGGCTGGAAGCTGCAACTTGGTTGTATGCTTGTTACCTTGAAGAATTACTGCCCATCTGCTGTACAGACTGTCCCAGCATGTGAGGCTTGACTCAGCATCCCCTGAAGTCGGTGTAAAGCTGCTGACTTCATTGAGTGCAGGATTAAGCACAAGGACTACAAGGGTGCGGATGTTGCTTTGTGTTTGCTGCACAGATATGCGCACATGGTGATGCTAAGCAGTCCGAAAACCTGTGCAAGTGCAAAGCAATGAGACATACAGCAGTATCCTTCCAGTCCCTGGAAGCCTTACAGAGCCACACGCCTCAAGCATCTACAGCTGTGATCCTACTGCTGAAGAGTTATTCTGTGATAGGGGCAATGAGTTGTTTAGTTATGTATTGGACTATTGCAGGATCAAGCATTTCCACTGCCCCATAGATACCTGTGGGACAGTCTTAGAAGAAGAAATGGTATTTTTGGAAATACAGGAGACACAGCTAGCATCCTGCTGCTGGCTGAAGCTGAATAACGAAGCGTAGCTGGAGGAGTTGAAATTTTGGGGTAGGAATAAACAGACTGATAATTGGTGCCTCATAGTCCAGACAGAAAGAAGATGTTTCAACTGGAGAGTTAAGTGGCAGTCAAAGATTTGTCCTGTCTTCGGGGAAAAAAAAAATAAAAAAATTTCACCCTTTCAGTGTTATGGTAATATATGGAGAGGCACACTGCTTTGCCCACTTTAGGAAATGATCTGTAGTATTAATCATAGGCCATAATCCCATTTTAAGAATCCATGTCAAATCCACTGGGGCAGTTGCACCTTACTGGCTGCAGATTTAGGAGGTGCTTCAGTGTTTGTTTTCTGCAGTGCTTATCTCTGTGTTTAGGCAGCCCCTCTGGTGTACATCCATCTTTCACCGGATGCTCCAGAGGAGAGATTTTCTGCAATTGAGGAGAGCAACTTTCACTGCTGCGCCCAGGAGAGGGTGCTCTCTCTGCATGTACTGCAGACTCATTTCTGCACAGGAAGTGCATTGTGAACATCAGAATGGGGCATTTCTATGCAACGCAACTCCATGTAGGTCCTAATGTATCTCCTGTGACATCAGTGTACCATCTGCTCGTATTTGTCATAAAACTAGTATTTACAGCTGCAACATTAAGGCAAAGTCAGTCTGATAATACAGAGATCATTGTAGTTCCTCTGGATCTACTCTAGCTGAGAACTTGGCCCTGGATTTAACAGAGGATGAATGTATATCCTAAGACCAGTACAAAAAGCCTGCAGAAAGTTAGGTATCAATGCCTTGTTCATCGTCTTGGTAATGTGGGTGTTATGTTGTTCTTGAGGAAATAGTCTCACTTTGTGAAAGCTGAAATGCTGTACATGTACAAAGAGAACAAGACTTTAAAAAAAAACACAATTAGCTTAGAGAACAGAGCAATGAGTGACATAGTCCACTTCAGAGAGTAGTCATCCATCCAATTTACAAAGTGCCGAAGACAGAAATCTTCATCTTGGCTGCATGCTGGCATTGGTTGGTTGTTTTTTTTTTTTTTGTTTTTTGAAGTTTGTCCAGTCAGAAGAAGATACTTTGGATAAACAGTGTTCTGCATTTTAGTAATATATAAATCATAGAACTATCTCAGCTCCAGGGCTAGGAATTTGGAGGTTGAGAGAATTGACATCTTGGGGCTGAGAGTAAGGGGTTATTAAAAACCTGTTTAAGTAATAATTGTCACTTGTGGGGGGGAAAAAAAGAAGGCAACTGTGTTCAAATGGCAAGACATTAAATCACAGACTGTCCTGCAGGAGACTCTAAAGTCTTTAGTACTGCCCCAATACATAGAGTATGTTTCAAGTGTGCCACAAAGCAAAGAAATTTCATAGAATCACAGAATTGCCTGGGTTGAAAAGGACCTCAAAGATCATCGAGTTTCAACCCCCCTGCTGAGTGCAGGGTCGCCAACCACCAGTCCAGGCTGCCCAGAGCCACGTCCAGCCTGGCCTTGAACACCTCCAGGGACAAGGCATCCACAACCCCCCTGGGCAACCTGTTCTAGTGTGTCACCACCCTCTGTGTGAAAAACTTCCTCCTAATATCTAACCTACATCTCCCCTGTTTCAGTTTAAAACCATTCCCCCTTGTCCTATCGCTATCCACCCTCATGAGCAATCGTTCCTGCTCTTGTTTATACGCTCCCTTCAAGTATTGGAAGGCCACAAATGAGGCCTCCCTGGAGCCTTCTCTTCTCCAAACTAAACAAGGCCAGTTCCCTCAAGCTTTCCTGATAGGAGAGGTGCTTCAGCCCTCTGAGCATCTTAGTTGCCCTCCTCTGAACTTGTTCCAAGAGCTCCATGTCTTGTGCTGAGGCCCCCGGGCCTGGACGCAGTACTCCAGATGGGGCCTCACAAGAGCCGAGTAGAGGGGGACCACCACTTCCCTCTCCCTGCTGCCCACTCCTCTTTTAATGCAGACCAGAACATAGTTGGCCTTCCGGGCTGCCAGCGCACACTGCTGGCTCATGTCCAGCTTCTCATCCACCAGGACCCCCAAGTCCCTCTCTGCAGGGCTGCTCTCAAGGAGTTCTTCCCCTAGTTTGTATAAATACCTGGGATTGCCCTGGCCCAAGTGCAGCACCCTGCATTTGGCCTTGTTGAACCTCATTATGTTCTTGTGGGCCCACTTCTCCAGCCTGTCCAGGGCCCTCTGGATGGCTTCCCTTCCTTCCAATGTATCAACTGCACCGCTCAGCTTGGTGTCATCTGCAAACTTGCTGAGGGTGCACTTGATTCCATCATCTATGTCATTGATAAAGATATTGAAGAGCACTGGTCCCAAGACTGAGCCTTAGGGGGCACCACTCGTGACTGGCCTCCACCCTGGCATAGAATCATTAATCACAACCCTTTGGCTGCAACCAGCCAAACAGTTCTTAATCCACCGAACAGTCCATCCTTCAAATCCATACCTCTCCAATTTGGAGAGAAGGATGTGGTGAGGGACCCTGTCAAAGGCTTTGGAGAAGTCCAGGTAGATGACATCCATCGCCCTTCTCCCATCCACCGATGCCGTCGCTCCATCATTGAAGGCCACCAGATTGCTCAGGCAAGATCTGCCCTTGGTGAAGACATGCTGGCTGTCTCGGATCATGTCCTTGTCCCCTATGTGCCTTGACGTGTCTTCTAGGAGGATCTGCTCCATGATCTTCCCAGGCACAGAGGTGAGGCTCACCAGCCTGTAGTTCTCCAGGTCGTCCTTTCTCCCTTTCTTAAAAGTGGGGGTAATGTTTCCCTTTCTCCAGTCACCAGTGACTTCACCAGACAGTCATGATTTTTCAAATATGATAGAGAGCGGCTCGGCAACCACATCAGCCATCTCTCTCAGAACCCTAGGATGGATATCATCTGGCCCAATGGACTTCCATGCATTCAGTTTCACAAGGAGGTCTCGGACTTGTTCCACTGTTACAGTGGGACAGAATCTGCTCCTCTCACCCACACCTCGAGGTTCAGGGTCCTGGCAGACATGGGGAGCCTGACCACCAATAAGGACCGAGGCAAAGCACTTATTAAGCACCTCATCTTTTTCCATGTCTGAGGAAGCCAGCTCTCCATCCTCATTTGTCAGAGGGGGAACACTCTCCTTGGCCTGTCTCCTGCTGCCTATGTACCTGTAGAACCCCTTCTTGTTATTTTTCACATCCCTAGCCAAGTTCAGCTCAATCTGCGCCTTGGCTTTCCTGATCCTATCTCTACACATGCGGACAACAGCCCTATATTCCTCCCAGGCTACACAACCCTGCTTCCACTTCACATACATTTCTCTCTTTTCCCTCAGTTTAAGCTGCAGGTCCTTGCTCAGCCATGCTGGTCACCCGCCTCCTCTGCTTGATTTTTTTTGCTGGGGGATGGAGAGCTCTTGCGCTCTCAGGAGGGTGTCCTTAACGAGCTGCCAGCTTTGTTGTGTTCCTATGCCCTTAAGGACAGTTTCCCAGGGGATCCTACCCAGCAGTTCCTTGAGCAGCCGGAAGTTCGCTCTCCTGAAGTTCAGGGTCCTGACTCTGCTTTGTGCCAGGCCTGCATTCCTCCAGATCACGAACTCCACTAGGGCATGATTACTACAGCCCAGGCTGCCTCCAATCTTGACCCCTCTAATGCTCTCCTCCACACTGGTGAGCACCAGGTCCAGTAAGGCTTCACCTTGTGTCGGTCCGTCTAATACCTGGACCAGGAATTTCTAGCGGATGGATCTCTTGCCTAGTTAGATGGTCCTGTTTTGTGCTCAGCCCATTGCCTCAAGGTTAGTTGGATCATTTTGAATACAAACAGGAAGCAATTTCTTACTGTATTGTTTTCAAAGTTTTAATACCTTCTATTATGTTCCTTCCCCTCAAACTAGGTACACGTACAAGCCATAGCCCTCACAAGCATATTGAATAAATGGAGGACTAATTCAACTCCAGCAGTGAGGAGAGGCTGGTCTCACTGACATCTATCTATGAAACTCACCTGGCTGTCAAAACCAGGACTCTGCTGTTGGATTCAGGTCCCAGACATCCTGAATTTGGGCCTCTGAGGGTATCTGAGTCTATGTGGTTAGCTAAGCATGTGTTCAGCTTTCTATCAAGACTATCTTGCAGATTTGTGCCTGAAAATTCATTTAGTCCAAGCCCTAGAGTGAAATAAACAGGGAAAGTCCATGTAGTCACATCATCCCAGCCAAGCCCTGTTAATTGTGTTGTGCAATCAGGTGGGACACACTTTTGTCACAGATGCTAATTGTTCATAGCACAGATGAGTACCCTGCAGACATTTTGATGACATACTATAGTCTGTCTACAGCAGGACAATGGTATATGTTGTGGTGGTCATAATTAGCCCAGACCCTCATGCAGCAGCTCTCTCACTCCCTCTCCTCAACAGGATGAGGGGAGGAAATAAAATGGAAAAGCTTATGGGTTGAGATAAAGACAGGAAGATCACTTACCAATTACCATCATAGGTAAAAAATCTTTACTTGGGGAAAATTATTTTAACTTATGTTGGTTAATGAGGATGCAGCACCAGGAGCTTTACTACTGGTTGTATCATCCCGCTTCTGGCTGCAGATAAGTATTTGAGAAACTTAAAATGGTGAAGTCACATCTTCATGGTGCCTGTTCCTTCTGCTAACTGCTTTCAATTGCAAATATGCTTGCAACACAGATGCAAAGTGTCAGTGCCTCTGACTGTATTGTTGTTTTTCTAAAAATATTCCTGCCTATCTGCTTTTGAGTTTTTTTTATCAAAGTTCTGCAATTTCTGAACACACCAAACACAGCCATGGTGCTCCAAGACAGACAGTATAATCTAGTGACTGTCTCAGCGTTTTTGCTTTTCCATTTGGGAGGTATCTTGGCCTGACTCAAAGCTGCCAGTGTTGCTGATGTTGTATGAATGGAGAGAAACAGACAATAGAAATGAAATTATTTTATTTGCTACCTTCTCCCTTCTTGCTTTGTTCATCTAGTTCTTGCAGAATGAAACGAGAGAAGAGGGGAGATGCAGAAGAAGAAAGAACACAGTTGCATCAGCTGAGATTCCATGACTTCCATCGGCTGGGACAACTGTGGCCTCAGGTAAGCTGTTCATTTTCTGTCTTCATTTATATTAGCTACGCTTGAGGCCTGGTTAACCACTTAGAGTCTCAGCAGGGATAAACAGATACACCACTTATGATCCATAAAGCTCCAAAGAAATACCATTTGGGCTGAGGACAATTCACAACAGGGTTAAGATAGCAAATCCTATCACAGGACAGTGGCTGGGAGATGGATCTCTCCCATTTTGGAGTTATGCACTCCTAAATCAGGACACAATGTTCTATTTGCAAAGGAAGCAATTGTCTCCTTATTAGTCCTGTTTTTAGGAAGTAAACTGTTATGCTCTACTAGAGGGTTTAATGGAGAGGACACCCATGAGGGTTCAGGGGATGTCCATTCCGCTGCTTTGTGGCTGTAGACGTAGGAATTCACAGCCAATGCACACTAAAAAGACATAAACAAAAAATAAAGATTTTAGAGCAAAAAGCAACTCTGTGAATCTATGACAGCTGCTGAAGGTGTCTGAGAAGATCAGCAAGGGTGGCTAGATATAAGACTCATACCAGGATCTTCACATAATTTGAGCTATTAAATTCTTGCGCCGTGGAAAACAGAGACAGAAGAGCTCAAGAAATAAGAGACAGGGTTCCTGTGGGTCTGTGCCACTTCCTTGGAGCAGGGTAAGTCTACTAAAAGACTAGTTAGAAATTTGTGCACTCTGCTGCTCCACTCTTTGTTTCTGTTTGTTAAAAACACCACTGACCTGTTATCTCTAAAGAATCCAGTCCTCTTCTCAATCAGCAGAAATCCTGCATGCTCAGTGACATTCTATTGCAGGCTAAGTGCATTGTGTGCTAAAAATAAATAAATCTTAGTTAATATATAGTTAATTATATATTTAATTGCCTTTTCAGTTTCATAGGTACTTCAGATATGTATATAGTCTGGGAGAAGAACTTGAAAGTAGCCCTGCTGAGAATGACTTAGGGGTCCTGGTAGGGGAAAGACTTAACATGAGCCAGTAGTGTGCTCTTGCAGCCTGGAAGGCCAACAGTATCCTGGACTGCATCAACAGAGAGGTGGCAGCAGAGTGAGAGAGGGGATTGTCCCCCTTTGCTCTGCTCTTGTGAGGCCCCACCTGGAGTACTGCATTCAGGTCTGAGGCCCACAGCACAGGAAAGATTTGGAGCTTTTGGAGAGGATCCAGAGGAGGGCCACAAAGATGCTCAGAGGGCTGGAGCACCTCTCCTATAAAGACAGCTGAGGGAGCTGGGCTTGTTCAGTTGGAGAAGAGAAGGCTCTGGGGAGACCTCGTTGGAGGCTTCCAGTATTTAAAAGGATATTATAAACAGGAGGGAAACTTTTTACATGATAGTGTAAAAGGTAGTGATAGGACAAGGGGGAATGGTTGTAAAATGAAGGAGGAGAAGATTTTCACTGAGAGGGTGGTGAAGTACTGGAACAGGTTGCCCAGGGAGGTTGTGGATGTCCCCATCTCTGGAGGTGTTCAAGGTCAGGTTGGATGGGGCCCTGGGCATCTAGTACGAGTACTAGATCTAGTACTAAATTACCTTTGAGGTCCCTTTCAATCCAAGGCATTCTATGATTCATTTTGTAAGAGTGTAGAAAGGATATTCCATCTTATCTTGAAGTATGCTTCTTTTACACATCTTCCTTTCCAGAAACCTTCTCTAATATTTGCTATCTTTCTCATCTCAGAATTCCTTTCACATTGCTGTAAATGATGCCTCTCTTCTATCTCTTCATAAATCCTCCTTCAGCGCCAGTCATCCTGATACACACTCTAGAGGTGGCCACCCATAGCTACTCCTTGGTGTCCCTCAGCTCAGAACAGCTTTTTGAGCTCTGATAGTCCACTGCAGTAACAATGAGCCAGAAGGATACATTCACATCATATCCTTCATGGATGTATGAACTGCTCAAAAGCAGCCTAGCAGTGATACTGGTTTTCCATATAGAGAATCCTAGTGTTCTGAAACTTCCTTGTAAATTCCTAATTCTTCTATTAGCAAGCTGGGAAGAACAGAATATCCTAACATTTGTGTGGTGCATCCCTGGTCCAACCAATGCTTTAAATTCTGCCCAAACCAAGCACTCTCAAGGACCTCTTACAGAAAATTGATGTGGGTGTCACACTGTGGTATGGACTCTAGGTATAGGTAATTTGCATCCTTCCTCTGACCCAAGCCTGGAAGTGTGGCCTTCTCTTCCTTGGAGTCCATCAGCCAATATACCTTCAATCCCATCTGTGTGGCACAGTTTCCCCAGCCAGAGAAATTCAAAGCAAAATTTTGCTGAGATTTCTTCTGTGATTCACCTGCGCTAGGGAGGGGAGAGTTTCTTCTTCCTATCTGCAGCCTGGAGAGGTGTATCCTCTAGTGCCTCATCAGGCCAAGTTTCTGACTTATGTCTGGGCTGCTGTACTAACAAGCGTATGTACGGCAGGGGGTGGGGGCCAAGGATATGCTATTTGTGAGTGATACAGGGAGGAACATCCCTTCAAAATATGCCTTTCTATCTCCCTCCCCCACTTGCCTTTTTCCTCCTTCAGTGTTGTAACACTGTAGTATTTTAATCAGAGGAAGCAGATATACCAAGGGAGTCAATGGTGGGGGTGAGGCAGGGAGGGAGAAACAAGAGGAAAATCACATCACAGCCCTGTTTGCCAGTATAAACACTTGATGATTTCCTGTTATTGTAGCCTAAAATGTATGATGACATCACTTGTGGACCTCCCAGAACCACCCAGAAGGAGGAAAAGCCAGCATTCCCAGCCCGCCCCCTGTGTGAATCCAGGGGATTCAGACCCTATAAGGCAGTGAAGCTCTGTGAGCAGCAAAGATAGAGTTTCAAAAGCTTGCTTGTTCTTGGTGACGTGGGGATTTCACAAACAGGAAAAACTGCTTTTACTTTTCCTAAAGAGGAACCATTTATGCCTCATGATGCATTGATGCCTGGAACTGGGCTTGCTTTAAAGTAGAGCGGAAATGTAAGAAATGCTCTTAGCAGAGGACAAACAGAGGTAAGCTCTCCCCCTAATCATGCCAGCTATTTGTTCCAGACATCCACTTTTTATAGTACTCACTTCTATTTCCACTTTACAAACGGTAGTTAAGTCAAAAAGCTGTAGATAATATAGAGTGGTCCAATATGGAATTAAATTGATAGTTTTGAAGGGTGCAGCTAGTCCTAAATGTAGCAGAGATTGCCAGCGAAATGTTCCTCCTCCTTTCCTGTGTACTACATCAGAAGATATTTGTCTGGAAAATGAAGAGCCAAGCTATTCTGAGCCCGGATACATGAACTATCCTGGAATTTGACTCAATCAGTCAGATCTGTGTCTCAGTTACAGTTAATCCTGAATCACTGTTCTCAGTCTGTACCACTCTAAGCAAGAAAAGATTCAGATTCACAGAAATGGGTTTTCATAGCTTTTCTGAGAGGGATAAAAGTTGGTTGAATCCACACCACACCCTTCAGCCACAGTTTCTGTGACCAGCCATTCAGGCAGACCACAGTTGGATATCTGCAATTTTTTTCTTCATAATCAGAGTAACAAACTTCAGAAATATGGTACTGTAATTGTAATCATTTGGACTCATACCATCCCGTCTGCCAAACGCTTTGCAAACACAAATAATTACAGGGTAACTTTTTGTTCCTGAAACAGGAGAAATTACTGTTTTCACTTGATATGTAAACAAACTGAGGCACTGATATTGAATGAAATACTACCTTTTAAAATAGAACTTATTCTCTTCACATGGTTTTATACTAATCCCATATGTCTAAATATTGTCAGCAAGTTAGATTTTTTTTTACCATTAAGTAGATTTTAAAAGTCTGAAGAAAGTTAGTCAAGAGAAAAATGATAAAAGTCTAGTAAATAAAACATGCTTGGGATTTGACATTAAAATAAACAGAGCGGTCTTGCAGTTTACTGGAGAAATGTAACAGTCATGTGTAAGTTTTGCTGTTATTACTCTACCTTGGATTTACTGGAATACAAAAGGGAGTTGTCCCATTTCTGCTATTTTTGGATAGGAGAACCAAGCCATTCAGTTCTTTGCCATGCTGAGCTCCTTTCAAAGCTATTTATACAAGATGATTATCACTCATTAAGTAGTTTACTCTTCATTGCCAGTGCTGCCCATTTGCAGTGCTGGGAATTTAAGTTTACACACTACTAGGACAGAACCCTGCATCCACTGAAATCAAGGTCTAGGAACCTTGAAGTAAGATACCAGGAAAGCAAATTACTCAGATACCACTGGGATAGCTGTGGAGTACTGAGGCCCTGAATTTATTTCCATTATTCTGTATCTCATCTGAGGGCTAAGGTTATCATGTGCTCTTGGGGTCTTGGCAGTGGAGGGGAGGAGAGGAGCTCCTTCTAAGCATTGAATTTACCAGATCTAGTGTGCAATTATTCTGGCTCTGGGATTTTTGCTGAGACATCTAAAAAGATGTGGCCTGTCGAATGGCAGAGCGGCCAGCAGCAGGGAAGAGTACCCAATGACAGACAAATTATTGCAGTTCTGCATTTGGGGGTAGCTGATGAGTTTGGTGTGGTGTGAATATTCATCTAAGATGTCATGTTTATGTATTTTTATGATATTGATCCCTTTTCATGCAAGAAAAAATTCAGGCCAGCACGTGTCCTCTCTTCCCACAGTACGGGAATGACTTGCTTACACAATGCTGCTGCTCTTCACTTTATGCTTATTCACAGCAGTCTACTTCTGTCCTCTGTGCGAAAAATGGGTTTGATCAGTTCTTCTCAATCCTTTTCATCCAAGGATTAAAGAATCCTATATCCTTCCTTGCTGTGCTGCCACATTTTTTTTTTTTCTGTCAAAAGCAAAGTACCATTTTGGCTCAAATGTGAATCTTCATTTATTACTTGTACTTTGTCTGCTCTTTTGTGAAGCAATGTGTGCATATCTAATGTTCTGCAGCCTACCAGGTGTCCACAAAACAGAGATTAGTTAATGCTAGCTGACATTTTGAGGCCCCTTGTAATCCTGTTTTCCCTTCCCATGATTCTACAAAAGGAAACAAGAAAGCTTCCTGCAGGTATGGAGGTGAAAGGAGGTTATTTACTTCTGTAATACACAGCTCTTCCATGCATCAGCAATCAAAGCAGGCCACTGTAAATCTTGTCTGGGTACACAGATAATCCTCTGCTGTGTTTTTTTTTCTCTCATTGTGCTTCCACTGATATTGTCAGCAGCTCTCCTTGTGGAATAATCTACAGCAAATACAACCTGCTTTAGCAGAGAGTGTGGGAATAGATGATCTCCTAAGGTCCCTTCCAACCCCTGTGATTCTGTGAATGCCAGTAGACAAAGAAAAGGCTAACAGGTTGTGGTTTCTGCTCTCCTTATCGTTATTTTTTCATAAACAAAAAGGGGGAAAAATGGCTCTGCTGTACAATTTTAACCCTGCTGGTGTGAATCCCCTGAGGAAACATGCAGCATGGGAGTGAGATGAGGGAAACCCTGTCATTACAGCTGTCAAAAGCAAAACAAGGCCGATGAAGCTTCTTACCTCTTTGTGTATCAACTCGAGCAGAAGGCAGAAATACCTCACAGTGGAGGGGGATAAACACAGCATGCTGACTTCTATGTCATTACTTAACTCTTAGAGAACACAATGGAAAACTTCTGATTAATGGCTTGGAGAGCTGGAGATAAATTGCTCATTTTTTGCTTTTTTTATCAAATGCAAAAATCTTAAACACCCACCTGCTGTACTCCTATGACCAGATAAGAATCTCAGCTTCCCTTTTGAAAGAAGTCTTCTTTTTTATCTCTGTAATGCTGATACACGTCTCATATTGAGATGAAAAAGCCAACAAGTAAATGACAAAATGATTAAGAACCCAAACCTCATGATTTCTGAAACACGTAATAGTCTACTGGAGTCTGACTTGTAGTTTTAGAGTACTAAAATAGAGTCAGTACTGTGGACCAGTCGTTCAGTGAATATCCAATACAGCATAAAGTTTAGAACTAAAGCTTCTTTCAGAGGATTGTAAATTTAAACACTTTCAGAGATATAGAGCTGAATTTTCTATTATTTTAACACTGTCATTCATTGTGGTAAAGTAAAGCAATGTTGCCAGCTTTGATGATTTAGCTTTGAGTTTTTATATCCACAGCATTTTTTTAATGAACCTGAGGTCCTGGAACTGGGTATGTGTGGGTATATATACATATTTTTTAAGTCTACAGTAATAAGAATAATGAAAACAATTACATTAAACATGAAAATAGTGACTTGGGTGCAGCTAGGAAGCAAAAAATCTAAAACTCGTTCTCTAGTTCTCAATGTGTTTCAAAACATGTAGGTCTGTTCCTTATTTTGGATGTCCTGTGATGAGTGACATGACGAGAAACTAGGGAATACAAGCAAGCATCAGATTAAGCTCCTTCCTGCAAACCAGGTGCCTGCTGACTGATTCTGATTAGGTGCTCATCTCATAGCTGTCAGCAGAGTGTTCTCTGGTACTGTTAGAGCTCTGTGTGAGTGTCGTGGTTTTATGATTTTTGGTTACCGGTATTCCCCGTCATAACATCATGTAGCGCACTGGGAATTAAAGAGTTAATGCTCCAGTTCCGTGGATCATGAATAGTTCCAGGTACCTGGTTCTCAGAAGAGAAGAACTACATTTCCCAGAGGACTGCTGGCTATTCTGTTACCGTTTTCCATTCAGAGGGAAAGATAAAACTGTTCACATATCACGAGACAGCCCTTTTTGCCCTTTTCCTTCTCTTCCCTTCTGCTCGTCCTGGCAGCGTCTCCCTCCCTAGCCATCTCACTGCCAGCATTAGAGTAAGTAAGGCCTTTTGGTTTCTCGGACACTCTCATTTTATTTGATTTATTAGCTTTAATTCGAATTATATTGTATTATACTGTATTATATTGTGTTATTTTGCATTCTGTTTGCATATTGTCATGCAATTTTTTATTTAGTAAATTAGTTTGTTTCTCCTCAGATTGTTGCTGCTGTTCTTTGCTCTCAGGGCCATCTCCTTACCCTTTTCCCCTTTTCCCTTTTCCCGGGGCGTGGGCCCGTGGATCCCCAGTCCCCTTCGTCACGGCACCAGGCCGAACGCCTGTAAATTGTTGACAATATCTTATTTAGTAAATTAGTTTGTTTCTCCTCAGATCGTTGCCACTGTTTTGTTTTAGGCCCACCTCCCTACCCTTTTTCCCTTTTGCCCTTTTCCCTTTCCCGGGGCGTGGGTCCGTGGCCGTTAGTCACAGAACTGGGCCAAACCTGCCTGTAAACCGTTGAGCGTTCAGCGAGGCAAGTTGTTTTTCTCTGCAGAGACAGAGAACCCTGAACTATGAGGCTCCACTCAGATGGCCAGTAATTGGTGCTGTAGGAAATCGCTGCACCCTGTTTATCCGCACCATCCCTCTGAAAAGGATGGTTCACTGTGAGTCCAGGGGTCTTGCTGACAGGTTAGTGAAACCTTGTGCAGAGATTCAGGGAAGAGGCAGCTTGACCCGTGCTCTGCTGCTTCTTTCTCATCACAGAAATCCAGAAGGTCCATGTACAAACAAAAGTTTGGTACGTTGTGACTCAGCCCTGGGAGTGTCAGAAGGCCGTCTAGCTCATTGGCTTCAGTGAGGATTTCTGATATTTCCCGTGCTCTTGAGGATCCATCTTTTCTGCTTAATGATTGATTAGCTGTACGCTGAGAGGGAATCATTCACTGAGGGGGACTTTGGTATCCTGATGGCTGTGTGGTTTCTAAAATAGAATGGTACAGAGGACTACCGTGTTTTGAAACCACTGTACAAACTTCATAGAATCATTTGAGTTGGAAGAAACCCTTAAAGGTCATCTAGTCCAACTCCCCTGCAATGAACAGGGACATCTGCAGCACTGAACTAATCCTCCCTGCCCCCAGGATTGCTGAATATGGATGTTTCTGTTTATGAAGGGAGAAGTCGTCTAGGCTTGGAGATTGTCTCAAAATATGTTTAGGCTTGGAAGACT
The DNA here is from genome assembly GCF_002078875.1 of Numida meleagris. Lineage (NCBI taxonomy): Eukaryota > Metazoa > Chordata > Aves > Galliformes > Numididae > Numida > Numida meleagris. Next base: position 98,045 of record NC_034416.1, read on the forward strand.
AGTTTTGACATTGAGGGCTTTTTTTCCTTGCTGTTTTAACTCAGGGAATTTTCTTTTCTTAAAAACAAACAAACAAACAAAGAAACTTCAAAACCAGAAATTAGTTGAGTGAGAGAAAAAAACTGCAGGACAAAGAAAAAGCCTTATGGCTATGTTTTGAAAATACAAGCTTGTAGTCCCTGTGAAGATAGAAGAATCCTCCTGAAACAGAACAGGCATAACTGGGATGGAGTATTTGCTTCTCTGTGTCTATTGCTGAATGGCAGTCACTTTTAGGACAGAGAATATCTAAGAACATTGTATGTATGTGTGTAAGCATCTATACATCTATTTATTTATCCATCTGCTATCTACAAATCTATCAGTCAATTTACCCACCTATCCATCCCTGTTTTTAGTGACCTACTCACTCTGCTTGAACAAATACCCTAAATGCCCTAACTCTCTGCATTTTCAGATCAGAGATGGAAGGGCAAGGGAGTATTTAGTAAAAACCTACGAAATACAAATTATGCCAGCTGTCACATCTGTGTCTAACTGGGGCTGTGTGTGCTGTGTGGTGCATCATTGTGTTCAGCTGTGGATAAAAAAAGGACTGGATATAGAGTGTTGGGGGGAATTAGTATTGCCCAGGGGGTGTCTGCCTCTCACAGTTGTGTAATCCTGACTTCAGATCACACCTTGTAGTGTTAGCAGGGTGGGAGGGAGTTCCTTTCACTTGTGAGTGAATCAGCTGGCTGGGAGAGTTATCATGAATGTTTCAGATTATACTCCAGCCCCAGGCATCTCCTGCACAATGATGCTCTGGATTTTTTACAATTAATCGATTGCTTGTTTGTTTTGAATCTGCTCCACATCCTAGCACAGAAGCAGCTGCAATACTGATCTAGACAACATTGTTTTCTGTCAGGGCTTGGTTCTCACCTGGAAAAAAAAAAAAAACACAACTCAAGCAGGAGCCAAAAATAATGTCTTCAGTATATAAATTCCTGCACTGGAATAAAAATGACTGGCAACTCCCTGTATATTTTTATGGTCTCCAAAAATAGATCTAAATCGCAGGAAAAATGAATGATGCCACGGAAAGAACTGGTAAAGGGTGATTTGTCTGAAACAGTGCTGAGATCATCTTCCATATTATATGTCACTAGCTAGAAATGTAGGCCAGTTTTCTTTCTCTCCTTTATCACTAAGACCTAAGTGCATCAATTTTGATGAAGTTTCAATACAGTGGGGAGAACTGACTTAATACATGAAGAGACTGAGAGTTCCCTCCTGCTCTGCTCCTGCTCTCTGTGAACTGGACCACTGAGCCAATGTGGAGCCCTGGAACAGTAGGAAGAAGTTAGATTTATAAGCAGCAACACCAGCAACTGTGTGTGAGTGCTAACTTGCAGGTAAGATCTCTGGAGTAGTACACACATTCCAGGAGGAGTTTGACTTCTGTCAGTGAAGACTGAGTCCATGGATGAGGCTGTGGCATTTTGCAGAGTGGAGGAGAATTTAGGAGCCAACTTCAGAACTACAGTTTTACAATCAGAGCACTATTAGCCAGCCTGGCCCCCAGGTATGCCTCAGGATTCCTGAGGCTGAAGGCACTATTCTGTCTGCATTGGGGACTGTCTGCCTTGGAGGTTACCATCCCCACAGTAAATCTGCATGTCTCCTTGCTCCCTACTTTAGTTCTACCAGCTCTGACATAGCTTAAAATCTGTCCTAATAAAAATGCTTAAACAGGTTCAATAGACAAACAGGCAAGCCTGGATTATTTTGACAGGTAAGTGTGTCTACATTAAGTAGTGTGGTGTAATAGGGGCAGATCTGGAAAACAAAACAGCTGCTGTTAAATATTTAACATTGACATGAAATGTGTTTCAGAGGGAGCTTGTTTTGGAGACACTCTATTCTTGTCCTGTTAACTAAATTATTGTTGGAGCTCATTAGATGTACTCTTGGAGCACACCTTCTGGCCTATTTTCCTCCAAAAAAGAATTTAGCCCACCAATTAGGAGACTACAATATGACAGGAAACGAAGTGCAGTGAATAGGAAATTCACTTCTAAAACCAACTCCTGAACTAAAAAGTTAGTGTAGATGCAGCTTACTAATACTGTCTGGTGGCTGAGTAACTGGTGATTCCCAGGAGAGTTGTGCAGAGTGACGACAGGAGGGGTGAAAACTTCTTAGTCCAGCTCAGTTACAGCCTGCATGCCGTATTGGCCTGCAGCTCAATGCACTACAGCCCAAACCACTACCAACATCAAAGGCAGGGCTGCCTGAGGGTTAGCACATAGCTTTTTTACTGGCTATTACTTCAGGACAAATAACTTCTACTTATGACAGATGACTCTGGAGGAATAACGGTGTTCCCTCTCCCACTGTGGCCCTATTAAATAGCTTATGAGTTGTAGTGGAAATGCTAAGTCACACCTTGAAGCAGTGATGGAGCACCAGGCGGGAAGGCAGGGGAGCTCAGCTGCATGCAATGTACCTGAGTGACTGGAAGGGTGGAGCCAGAATCCACCCCTTCCCAGCCTTCATTTAAGGGTTGGCAGTGGAGGTGAGGGTATCTTTTTGGAGACATCTGTTTACCTGAGACCTTCTAAAGGTAAGCAAATTTTCTTCCTTTGTTTCTGTGTCTATGGCTGCTGCATTTGGCCTTGTCCTCCTTTGCCGCAGCCTAGGATTTTGCCACCCTGCTATTATTGCTGTACTTTCCATCAAATTGTAGCATTACATGAGTGTAAAGGGGAGATGGGCGTAGGCTGGGAACATTAAAGGACATTTGCTTGGGCCTTCCAGTGCATATAAGAAGGCAGTGAGCAGCTGTCTGGAGATATGAGGTCATGAAGCGGACTGTGCATGTAAGATAGCTTTTGTTCTGCTGTCCCAGGACTTAAATGAGCTGGACCTAAAGGGGAAAAGTGGGCAAGGACAACTGCCCAAGAGACCGAGGGCTGTTCTTAAGTGTTCTTGAGAGCGCCTTACTTCAGTAAAATGAGGCTTTTGCTGAGAGTTGCTAACAACAGCAAGCTCCTCCTCTGCCACTTCCTCTCTGGCTCACTCATGCATGCACACACCCACACAGTAGTGGGGTTGTATACTGCTGCTCTTGGAGTTAATGATGCGTTTGGGCAAGACCAATGTCAGGGTCTATTATTCTCTCTGAGTTTGAATCTTTCAAGTAAGCAAGGGAATTCCCAGGTTAACAGGCTGCACCACTTCGTCCTTTAAGGAACAGAATGTACAAATGGGTATGCTGTAACATTGAGAAGTTCAAATCCTACCATGCAGCAGTATTTGCGCTTCTACAGCGTGAGTGGATCAGGTACCTGACTGACTTTCCAGCTGTTCTTGATTACTGTGCGACATAAGTGAAGAAACACTTTTCAAGTAAAGGAACTTAGACCTTTTGCTGTGCATGATGATATAGAATACTAAGATGTGGAGAGTTAGACTCCTTGATTATCTACATCTACTATGCAAATTTCAGTTGGTGGTATTTCAACATGATCTGATAGTAACAGGACAAGGGGAAATGGTTTTAAACTAAAAGAGGGGAGACTTAGGTTAGATGTGAGGAGGAAATTCTTTGCTCAGAGAGTGGTGAGGCCCTGGCACAGGCTGTCCAGGGAAGTGTGGGTGTCCAATCCCTGGAGGTGCTCAAGGCCAGGCTGGATGGATTCTGTACTGACAGTCTCTTTTTAAAAAAAAAAAAAAATCAGGGAACAATTATTTTCAATTACAAGTTTAGACACTATATAAATGTTTACTAACAAATAATTAACACAAAGTATAGCATCTGCACTGTTGCCTGAAACCTGAAGATAGAAATTTTGTCTGTACCTCTAAGATAGTCGGTATTATTACATTAATTTTTATAGCTGGGCTAGTAAAAAAAAAAAAAAAAACCAAGAATGCATCCAGTCAGCCACTGGTGCAGCTTACAGGACTAAGGAGAGCTATTTTCTAGTCTCTACTGCCGTTGCACCC